>NW_016816248.1:0-27346 GCF_001698545.2 Rhinopithecus bieti
CCTCTTCATGGCATCGATGGAAAGGCCTCTCAAAAAAAAATTGATCTTTTGCCAAGTGGGTTCTATGCTACTTGGTTATTGAGCTTCACATGTATAGATTGGCTGCAGTTATCTGTTGTGCCTGCTGTAACCTATGGTCATGACACCCACATTTTTAAAAATCTTTGAAAATAGTTTGCCTCTCAGTTTACTTATCTTCCCTGTTCTGCTGCTGCCCCCTCCTTTCTTGGGAAGCCCAGTGTCTTAGTTCATTTTGTGTTGCTATAACAGAATACCTGAGATTTGGTAATTTATAAAGAAAAGAGGTTTAGTTGGCACATAATTTTGGTGGCTGAAAAACCCACGGCTGGGTAGCTGCATGTAGTGAGGCCCTCAGGTTGCCTCAATTCACAGCGGAAAATGGAAGGAGAGTGGTTGTGTGCAAAGAGATTGCGTGGAGAGAGAGGAAGCAAGAGAGAAATCGAGGAAACCAGGCTCTTTTTAACAAGCCACTCCTGAGGGAACTAATCCATCCAAGAGAGAAGGAACTTACCCTCAGGAGGGTATTAATCTATTCATGAGGGATCCACACCCATTCCCCAAACATTTCTCACTAGGCCCCACCCCTCAACAACACCACATAGATGAACAAATTTTAACATAAGTTCTGGTGGGGATAAGCCATATCCAAACCATAGCACCCAGGAATGCTCTAATGCTACACTGATGATTAAAATTGTGTCTAGAATGTATGTAGCATCATCAACTATATTGGTCGTTATGGTCTAGGGGGCAGTGCACACTCCTCCTCCCTATTGTATCAGTCAGGATGGACTAGGTTACATTATGGTAACAAGCAACTCCCAAAAATCAGTGGCTCAAAAAGCAATAGTTTATTTCATGCTTATGTTATGTCCTTCAACTTTATCTGTGGCTTTGCTCTGCCTCACTCCAAGGCCCATCGGATGTGGCAGTTGTCATCTTGAACATGAAACATGCCATTTTCACTCACATTTTATTGGTCAAAGTAAATCACACAGCATGCCTAACTTTTAGGTGAAGGCAATATACTTCCACTGCAGGCCCAGGAACTATTTGGTAAAAAGTGCTAATTACTCATGATCCTGCATGAGTCTTGTCTGCTTGACACCTTTGGTCTTAAACTTGAGCGCGTGTGTGTATGTGGTGTCAGAATCCCAGGAGGGCTTTTCAAAACACAATTGCTGAGCCTCACCCAGAATACGTGTGAGATGGGGTCCAGGGAATCTGCATCCTCACAGGGTGGAAGGCAGATGCTGTTGGTGGAGAGAGGCTACTCTACAGCTCAGCAGCTGGTGGGTTGTGAGGACTTCTCTAAGAAGCCTTGCTGCCCTCTGGAGACTCCACCTCTGGGAAATAAAGCATGCAGCCCTGCATTCCCTTAAAGAAATTCTGGCATTTCTCTTGGAGCTTATATATTTCAGTGCTGTTCCACCACAAGGCTCATGCTGTGTGGGGAAAGTGCTGGTCGCTTTGAAGCTCAGGCAATAGACCTTTACCCATGCCAGTCTTCTTTTCAATTAAGTTTATTTAATAAATCAATGTTGACAGTTTCTATCATGCAAAGTACACAAGCAGTGGCCAGCCTCTTGCTGGGGACTCGTTGAAGAGGTTTAGCTTAGCAACTAACATAATGTTCAGGGCTTGTATGGTCATCCTTGGCGTCTAATGTGAAGGTTCTATGTAATGAATGACGTAGTGCCAAAAAAAATTACGTATATTTGAAAGGAAAAACAAATTGGATTACTGCTAAGACCATACAATAAGTTTAGTCAAATAAGTATTCCATAAGGGAACTTTAGAAATATAAAAATGATGCTGCTTGAAAGAGATTTTCATGGAATTTTAAAACATAGCCCTGACCCTTCTCCCATGTAGGGAATTTTTGCTAAGGTCAAAATTGGCTCATTCCTGCGTTCCAGCTTTAGAAAATCCCGAATTATTGGGAGGTCACATTAGTAAAGTTCAGCTCTATTTACCAATCGCATGGATACATTGAGTTTGGTGTATACGGCAGTTTTCCATGAAAGCAGAGCTATCGTCAGAGTAAGGTTTCCCACCCAGCTGATTCATCAATTATCCTGAAATGCCAGGCTGTTTCTGGAAACATGGTTAAGCCAGCTGATATTTTTAAGCAGAGTATCACCTTCTTCCTCTAAGGCAAACAAAGCATATCTGTCTCCACCTAGGGCTAGAAGTTTAGATAGGGATTGATATGTGTGCACCATTAGACGCATAGGTTTTACCCAAATTTGAAATATTCTGCTACGATGCATTTCTTTTTTCAAAATATTAATCTAGTCTTCACGCATTAAGAACCAACGTTCTTTACTGCATGATAGTTTTGTTCTCTCCCTGTAAAAAAATACATATTTTGGCGCGGGCGCGGGTGGTCAACCTGTAATCCCAGCACTGTTGGGAGGCCGAGACGGGGCGGATCACTGGTCAAGGAGATCAGAACCATCCTGGCTAACCACGTGAAACCCGTCTCTACTTAAAAAATACAAAAATTAAGCCGGGCGAGGGGATGGCGGGCCCTGTAGTCCCAGCTACTCGGAGTGCTGAGGGCGATGAGAATGGCGTAACCCGGGAGGCGAGCTTGCAGTGAGCTGAGATCCGGCCACGCACTCCAGCCGGGCGACAGTAGCAAGACTCCTGTCTCAAAAAAATCAAAAATAATATCATCATAGAGAAAACCCAAGAAAGTGAAAGAAAAGTCACCTCTGTTTCCATAGTTCAGAGATATTGCTAATGTATTCGTTTATATTCTTCTAGTCCTTTATTTTTCTTGTGCTTATAAAAATATCTTTTACAAACAATAATGCAGGGACAAGTGTGGTGGCTCACGCCTGTAACCCCAGCACTTTGGGAGGCCAAGGCAGGCGGATCACCTGAGGTCAGGAGTTCAAGACCAGCCTGGCCAACGTGGTGAAACCCTGTCTCCATTAAAAACACAAAAATTAGCTGGTCATGGTGGTGGGTGCCTGTACTCCCAGCTACTTGGGAGGCTGAGACAGGAGAATTGCTTGAACCTGAGAGGCAGAGGCTGCAGTGGGCCAAAATCGTGTCACTGCACTCCAGCCTGGGCGACAGGGTGAGACTCTGTCTCAAAAATAAAAAAGAAAGAAAGAAAGATAATGTACTTGCTACTGGGTAACCTGCTTTTTAAAAACTAATGTATCATAAGCTTTCCTCCAATCCATTAAATATTATTCTACATAATATTAATGACTGCATTAAATTATATTTTAATAAACATTTTACATTAACAAAGGAAAACAAAGTGCACTAGCACTTTCTTGTTTAAATCACTGATTGGGAAAGCACTTTCTAGGTAATTCATGATTTATAGCACAAGGCATGCAATACATTTAGGGGTCATAATAATTCACCAAATTATTTTATGATCGTGACTTCCTACAGAGAAAGGAGCTGTAATAATTGAACTTGAAATCAAGTTCCTAAGATTTGCAGAAAGTTTAAAATAAGTCCATGTACCATATAACTTTCTTAATATTTGCATTTGTAGAATCAATGTAGTACTGAGAGATAAAGAGAGCTCTCAACAGAGGACCTAGTTCACCCATTTCACCATAATCTGTTCACTTTAATTTGCATATCTTAATTGGAAACATCAGTATACAGAAGTCTTGACAGATTTTTGTCTCTCATTTTTTTTTAACATCTATGAATAAAATTCTACAATTGCCTTTACTAGCACCTGCCTGTGTGTAATAACTTCTACTGTCCATGTGTCAGAGGCGTTTGACCCAGAGCAACTCCATCTTGAGTTGCTGGGTAATAGGGGCTGGGTAAAAGGAGGCTGAGACCTACGGGATTGCATTCCCAGGAGGTCAGGCATTCTAAGTCATAGAATGAGATAGGAGGTCGCTACCAGATACTGGTCATAAAGACCTTGCTGTTAAGACAGGTTGCAGTAAAGAAGCCAGCCAAAACCCACCACAACCTAGATGGTGAAGAGAGTGACCTACAGGCGTCCTCACAGCTTATTATATGCTAGTTATAAAGCATTAGCACGCGAAGGACACTCCCACCTGCACCATGACAGTTTACAAATGCCATCCCAATGTCAGGAAGTTATCCTATATGGTCTAAAAAGGGGAGGAACCCTCAGTTCCTAGAATCGTCCACCCCTTTCCCAGAAAACTCATGAATAATCCACCCCGTGTTTAGCAAATAATCAAAAGTAACAATAAGTGTCGTTGGTTGCCTGGCTGAAGGTGCTGCTCTGCCAGTCGAGTGGTCGTTCTTTATTCCTTTACTTACCTAATAAACTTACTTTCACTTTACTCTGTGGACTCACCCCGAAATCTTTTTTGCAAGAGATTCGAGAACCGTCTCTTGGGGTCTGAATCAGGACCCCTTTCTGGTAACACATGAATTCATTGTATCTCCCGTATAACTTACATGTCTCCCACAGCGTTTTGGCTACCTCCCGGCTGCCTCCTCCTCTGTTCATTTTACTGTGGAGGAAGAACATCTGGTCGCTAATTCTTTCTTTCAAAGATGCTTTCCAATGTGTTGATGAGTAACTTGCAGAGTAGAATAGACCTGCAGGTGGGCTGCCAGGCATTCCAGCTGAGATGACCGTCAACATGTCAGACACATGATACCTTACCGAGTGGTGTCATTTAGTATTTATTTTCACCCACGGGGTGTATGGCACTCTGAACAAAGTGTTTACCGTGAGAGCCGTCTTGAGGTTCAGCGAAACCAGTGTCAGTGAACGTGCTACTTAAGTCTCCATTGTGGAATATTTGACACCATTGAAAGTGATAAAATGAAAAAACATTTAGAAGTAGCTACTTCCCCTCTGTGTTTACTCAGCCAGTGAGGGCTAATTGTTGTGTTGACAACCCAGGGCTTCTCCTTGGCTAATTCTGTGATCTTTTGAAATGTTAATTACAGTTTCCGTGATATCATTGTTTCTCCTTCCACAGTTTTAGGTGAAATGGGTTACCTTAACTTTATCTTTGTTTAATGACCCAACCTGACTGAAATGAATTGGTTTTTTACCTCTTAGCAGGGAATCTTCTGTCTGAGACACATGTGTGGGTTTCCCCCAGTCCCTCACAATACCATTAGCTACCTTAATGGAGCAGATGCCGCCGAATTAATGTTTCCACTCTGGATGTCTCCCTGCAGTTCTTCATTTCTATCATTCTGTTTTTAGATTTACAGTTACTTTTGTAAGTTTACAAAATAATGATTTGTTACCTTAACTTGAAAATGCAGTGATTTTTTCCCCTCCTGTTGTTTTTTTCTCTCCCTGTCCATTTAAGCTGTTAATAAATTAATTAATAATAACTGTCACTGGCTGGGCGTGATGGCTCACGCCTGTAACCCCAGCACTTTGAGAGGCCGAGGCAGGCGGGTCACCTGAGGTCAGGAGTTCGAGACCAGCCTGGCCAACATGGTGAAATCACATCTCTACTAAAAATACACACACACACACACACACACACACACACAATAGCCAGGCGTGGTGGTGGGTGCCTATAATCCCAGCTACCCAGGAGGCTGAGGCAGGAGAATCTGTTTGAACCCAGGAGGCGCAGGTTGCAGTGAGCCGAGCTTGCGCCACTGCATTCCAGCCTGGACAACAGAGTGAGACTCCATCTCAAAATAACAACAATAATAATAACTTCCACTATAGAGACTCTGTATGTGCCAGGCACAGTTCTATGTGTTGATACAGGTCAACTCAGTTAATTTATACCCCCTCTACAGAAAAAAAAATCCTGTGAGGTGGATACTGTTTTTAATTCTTCCTTACCGAAGAGGATAGTCTTTAATTAGAATAATTAACTTGTCCGAAGTTACTCAACCAGGTGTGTTTATTAGCTTACAATATGACCTTGTGTTAAAAAAAATCTTCAAAGGAACTTAGAAGATCTGAGGCTTAGACAAAACGATTGGGAGAATGATTGAGATAGAGTAAGATAGAGCTGTCTCCCCTCTCTGCTAGAAAAAGATTTCCCTGGGCTGGGCGGACTGCCCGAGAGCAAGGGGCTGGAATAAGAGCAGAAGTGTCAAAGAGGCTCAGGCAGGGGACTCCACAGGGTGCCGCCCAGCGAGTTCTGGGCAGGTGGCAAAGCTCAAGAAAGGCTCTTTTGGTGAAAACCCAAGGCAGATGTCAAAAAAGAAATGGCCTCAGAGATTCCACGACTCTTAATGGCATAGAAGTCACAGGAGGATTCTCAGGGTATTCAGAAGTAGAGCTACAAGACCTGAGAGGCCGACAGACAGAAACTAGCATCATTTCACAGCACACAGGTCTATCGCCAGCCTAAAATCACAGAGGCCCATAGATATCCCAGCAGATACCTGCAGAGCCAGGTGACCTGAGAGAGCCACAAGCCTTCTCTGGGGTCCCCTTCCCACGCTTCCCAAGAAAGACACAATTCCCAAGAAAAGTTGAAAGAAACACAAAATTGACTGAGATTGAGGTTCTCCTGTCCTCATGGAGTAATGGCTTAAAATAAGAAAGTGGATGCATTGTTGAGAAATATAGACGGTTGCATTTCTTGTCCACGGCCTGATGCTATGCATGTCAGGAGGTTGACAGGAATGTATCTGATGCATTCATTTAAAGTTTTACCACTTCCATAGAATGATTGCTGTATTGCGGTAAAGAAACTTTGCTTTCTTCTCTTTTGAAATGATGGATTTTATGATAGATTATCTGACTTTTAAAACTATCTGCTGTTTATGTAGTAGATTGCTATTCAGGAATGTCAATGGTAGGACCCATTCAGGGAGTCTGAGTGACTCCTAAAGTTTGGAAAGCCATCCTTAAAGATGACGTTACAGCACAAAGACTCGATATGCACGATTTAAATAAACTTAAAAGAAAAGAAATGTATGCTATCAGAAGTCAGAGGAGCGGCTGCCTTTAGGGGTGGGGATGTTTACTGGAAGGGAGGATGAGGGAGTATCTAGAATAGTCACTATTATGAATTGAATTGTGTTCTACCTCCTTTCCCCTGCCAAAAATATGTTGAAGTCTGATCCCCAGTACCTGAAAATGTGATCTCATTTGGACATAGGATCTTGGCAGATGTCATCAAGTTTAATTCAATATGACCAGTGGAGAGGATACCCAGAGACGCAGACACACAGAAAGAAGGCCATGTGAAGCTGGAGGCCGAGACTCAGATGTGCATCCATGAGACAAGGAACAGCATGCACTGCCAGCCATCACCAGAGCTCGGAGAGAGGCACGGGACAGATTTTCCCCCATGTCCACCAGAAGGAAGCAGTCCAGCCAACACCTTGACTTCAAACTTCTAGCCTCAGAACTGTGAGACAATAAATTCCTGTTTGTAGCCCCCCAGTTGGTGAGATTCTGTTTCAGCAGCCCTAGGAATCAAACGCACAAGTCTCCTGGGCTGAATGCTGGTTACACGAGAGCTTGTGAAAATTCGGTGACCTGTGGACTTACCCATTGTGCTTGTTTCTCTTGTATACAACACTTGAACAAAGGGGTCAAAAAATATATATCACAAAGCAGATGCTTGCAGGAAGTGTTGGAAAAAGCCGTTTCTTGTGCTCAGTTGGCAGGACGAATTCCACTCTTCTGTGGTCACTGTCTTCCTGTGCTTTGGAAGGTACTTGGAGAGGAACCATGTGAAAACACGATGTTCAGAAACGGTCACAATAAAAGCCACACAGAGAAAGTGAGTGTAACTGAGAGGGCTCATGTCTCACGGAGAACGATGGCCCTCTCTTAGAGGACAATTAAAGGAAAACAACGGTTTGTAAATTTGAGGGAAATTTGATTTCTCTTTGCTTGTACTTATCTGTTCACCTGATCACCACTGCTGAATCGGCTGTCATTGGAGCTCGTTCTTTGCCAGGCCCCGCGGTTGGGGGGATTTGCTCACTTCTAGCAGCCCCCCGCTTTGTTTCCTAACAGATGCGCCCTGTTTGTCATGGACGCTTCCACAGATAAGAGAAAAGGAGTGTGGAAGGAAGCGCAAAGAAGTCTGAGCCGCAGGGAGTCTCTTCAGGCCCTGGAAACACTTGGTAACTTTTCTTACAACTGTCACTGGTGTTAACTTCTAACCCATTAAACTCGCTTACAGGATAGTCAGTGAAGCAGGATATGGCCTTTTCTTGGCCTCTCCGTTTCCAGTTCCAGCAAAATGAATGAAACACAAAAGTTCACAGGGGGATGGACTGGGGAGGCAGGGCTGGGAGTTGGTGTCGGAAAGAGCTTTTAACTGGCCTGACCGTTACTGTCCTTTCCCATTTCAACTTTTATCTGCCCATTAACTCCTTAAGTTTGCTCATCCATCCATCAAAAAGAAAAGAAAAAAAAATCCCAAATGATGTGTGAAAAGATCTTCTGGGTGTTGCTAGGTCTAGCGTGTCATCTCGTAAATTTGTCCAAACATGATTGGCTTCTCATCGGGACACAATGACTGTGTTTTATGAATGGTCATTTGTGATTTCTTCAAACTTTTATCTTTAAGATGTCTTTGAAGTATTTGAAATCATTTCTGTTTCTGACAAAATGAAGAGGTAACTTTCCCAAAATATTGCAGGGTCCACTTTTATAAATGAAGAGTGTTTATGATTAGTTTTCAGCGACTGTATAATGATTACTTACACAATCTTACATGGTTTTCATTGAAATATGTCAAGTTAATGATTCTGTTTATAGTGTAAGAACAAAATAATAAAATATTTAGTGCTTTGATTTATAAAATAAAAACAAGTTGTTTATAGGCATCCATATGTATCTGCTAAATTTGCATGCGATAGGTCCTTGCTCAGATCTTTGCTAACAAAATTCTGTTGAGGTCCAAAAAAAAAATGTTTGATTATTGAGAGTAAAAGGGATCCAGCTGATAGGTTTTCTTAAATTTGGTGAATAGGATCAAAGTGAAGAAAAGTGAGAATAGCTAAGAAATTCAAATAGAAGTAGCACTCAATCTGGATCAAAGGTATTCATTCACTCCATTAATTCATATAACATTCAATGAAGTTATTAATATAAGAGATGTAAAAGATTAAGTCCCTGCACCAAAATCTCTACAGTCTTGGAAGGGATATGAATATAAGATTAAAGTAACTTAAATACACTTCAAGATAGAATATGAGAATCTTGTAATCTGTACATAGTAATTGCTGAGATGATAAAGGTATACATAAAATATCCAAGAACTTGAGACAGATGCATTTCCTTCATGATAGTTGCACAGAGGCGACAACATCTGATGTTTTACATCATCGGTCCTTCTCATTTATCCAGGCTCCGTGTTCCCACCCACAAAATAAGATTTAACTTCTAGATAATCTCTTTACAGTCGTTATCTCCTTTTACTACTATCAGCTCATAATTATTGTTTGGAGCATGAGAGCAAGTTCTCATATAGGAAATAAAGAGGCCAGGCGTGGTGGCTCAAGCCTGGAATCCCAACACTTTGGGAGGCTGAGGCAAGCAGATCACTTGAGGTCAGGAGTTCAAGACTAGCCTGGACAACATGGTGAAACCCTATCTCTACTAAAATACAAAATTAGCCGGGCATGGTGGCCCGTGCCTGTGATCCCANATCGGTCCTTCTCATTTATCCAGGCCCCGTGTTCTCACCCACAAAATAAGATTTAACTTCTAGATAATCTCTTTACAGTCGTTATCTCCTTTTACTACTATTATCTCATAATTATTGTTTGGAGCATGAGAGCAATTTCTCATATAGAAAATAAAGAAAGAGGCCAGGCATGGTGGCTCAAGCCTGGAATCTCAACACTTTGGGAGGCTGAGGCAAGCAGATCACTTGAGGTCAGGAGTTCAAGACTAGCCTGGACAACATGGTGAAACGCTATCTCTAGTAAAAATACAAAAATTAGCTGGGCATCATGGCAGGCGCCTGTAATCCCAGCTACTCAGGAGGCTGAGGCAGGAGAATGGCACTCCAGCCTAGGTGACATAGTGAGACTCGAAAGAAAGAGAGAGAGGGAGGGAGGGAGGGAGGGAGGGAAAGAACGGGAAAGGAAAGGGAAAATAAAAGAAAAGAAAAGCTTGGTCACATGCCTTTAGTACAGTGTCATTTTTTAGGATAAAGCTCATTTTTTACACTGAATCATCTGTTTACAACGTTAATAAACTGACATGTTAGGGCAAGGGCTGCCTAGTATATGATGAGCAGGATGTGGACAAGAATCAGAATCCAAATTCAATTTTAGACACAACCACTATTTAACTTAGCTCAGCAAACAGAATTCAGTATGTGCCAAGCACTGTGCTACGTTTTGGGATTTAAGAATCCATATCCTCTGCATGTATTTATGTGCCTGCTATGGCCTATATTTGCTGCCTATGTCTAGTTCACTTTCTTCCCTAGGCTCTCCCTTACAGCAGGGAAAATGACATCATTTGAATGAAAGAATGAATATTAGAGGAAGGCCTGGCTTTGGAAGAGTCCAGTCTGATAAAGAAGATGAGTGTGGACACAACTATGACAGAACCAAACTGAGCACACTCATAGACACAGAAACACGTGCACACACGGTCTAGAGACGGTGAGATAATTCTGGCTCCAAAAGAGGGCTGGATGTGGGAGGGGAAGGGGATTCGGTTTAAGTGTGAGGTGGGGGGAGGGTAGAACCCTTTTATGTAGAAAAGTATGCTTTCCCAGTTAACTAATTACTCCAGAAACCCTCCAAACTGTATTTCCCACCCTCAGCACAGCTCTGCAAGTGTTAATTGCCACCTTTCAAGTAAAGAAAGTAATGTCACACTCATGATGGAACAATGTCTGTCCGAGAGACTCTTCCGGAGCTAACAGAGGGCACGAATACGAGCAGCTTGCATAGCTAAGGCCAGGAGGTAGGTCAGGTGCATGGTGACACTCTAGAAAGGTGAAAGCACAGCAGACCTCCTTGCCTTAAAACTGTGTCTGCAGCAAAACCTGAGCACAACCATAATGGAATGTGAAGATCTTGATATAAAACTTTGTGAACTCAATTGACTCCAAGTCCAGCATGCTGTCTACACAGCTCCCTTGTATTTAAATTGTTCAAAGGCTTCTTTTCCCCCTAATCTGCTAATTCCTTAATTCCTCTGGTATTAAGATTACCAGAGAAGTCCTCTCAGGAGAGCTGATAACACTATCTACACTAAGTACAAGCAAGCACTTCCCTGTATGGGGAGTGGAGGCGGGGTAGGGGAGGCAGGCTTGAACTCTATTTTGTGTCTTCTTTTTCCTGTATGGTTTTTTCCGTACTCAGAATTCCAGCAGGCAGCCATTGCTTTGGGAGCTTTTGCCTGAGGAAGTTGTTCAGAGCTAGAAAACAGAAGCTGCTTCTCCTCCAAGCTCTGGTTTTCATTTGCAGAAGTGTACGTATGTGCAGAACGAGACTGCCCTGATTGCACCTGGTGGGCTTTGGAGAGCAGGCCTAGAGCCCAGCTGAAGGAAAGAGCTGCTCCCAGAGTTAGGAGTAGGAGGTCTTTGGTCCTTGACCTGCAGGAACCTGTGCCCTGGCTATGCGGAGGCGGCTGAGTCTCTAGACCTGCAAGGACCACATGGGGCCTGGAAAGATCTCCACAAGCGCTGGGGACAGAGGATAACACAGTAATGTCTAACATTGCATTCCCCAAAATGCTGGTGCCCTGGGGTGGGGGTCAAAGCCAGGGAAGCCAGTTTACAGAGAATGAAGTAACATTTCTTCCCCACTTCCTTCTGTTGGCTAAAAGTAATTCCTTCTACAATAATTATGTTATATTTACTGTTTTACATAAAACACAATGAGTTCAATTGATCAATTTTCAATTTACCAATTTATCAAAATAAACATGCTTATAAATGGATTTTAATTAAAGCCTAGTTACTGGGGGAAGTGGAAAAAAAAACATAGAGCTTTCAACAAATGTCTGTTCCTTCATTATTTAATATATTTCATATTTAATAATGTTAATTTATATTTCATAACAGAGCAACAAGGGAGAGAAACCAATTTTTTTTTAGTGCAGAATGCTATAATTTTAAGATTGTAAGAGTTCCTTTTGAAAGTTATTTTGTAGTCTATTTTATATTTTGAGTTTTTATGACAAGAACATGATACATAGAAAGGTCTCTTTAAGTATTTTTGTTGTATGGCTGATTTGATTAATGAAGGGTACTTGCAGTTTATTGGAGTATACAATGGCACAAATTTGGGAAGGTGATTTTGCAACATTAACAAGCAGCTTAAAATTATTCATAGCTTTTGATCCTGAAGTCCCATTTCTAGGTATTTATGCTAAGGAAATAATTACAGATATATGCAACAATGAACAGAATACTCAGCTGAGTGGGGTTTAGAAAAAAATTGAAAAATTATAAAGAACTCTAATATCTCGAAATAAGACCCTGGCCAAATGAGAATGGCCCATTATATAATGAAATGCATGCAGCCATTATAAATTACGTTTGTATAAATTATGTGTTTGTTGTATATTCTTAAGATAAACTCAGGTATTCAAACAGATGAGATACCCTTTCTCTACTCAATCTATCTGACTTGTGTGTGTTTATGGGATTTTAATTTTCTCCTTTTTCACCTGTATATTCTTAATTTTCCTCAATGGCAAATCATTACTCTTAAAATAAGAAAAAAATTACCAACAAAATACGTAAGACTGTAAATATAAAACAGAAAACGTGAATATAAGTTGTCACATTCTTTTGCTCAACAAAAGAAAAGTATATTGAAAAGGATAGTGATTATCACCTATCAGTCGAAGTTATCTTTATCTCGCTTAAGATTTAGTAACAGACTTTAATCTCAATAGTACTTTTTTAAATTTGTAAAGAGTATTTTTTAGAGCACCTGTAGATATACCAAAAAATTGAGAAGATAGTATAGAGAGTTCCCATTCAGCCTCTCCCATTTTTCCCTATTACTAACACTTTACATTAACATGGTACATTTGTTACAATTAATGAACCAATATTGATATATTGTTTTAATCAAAACTCCATAGTCTCTTTAGATTTCCTTAGCTGTCACCTAATGTCCTTTCTCTGTTTTGGAATCTCATCTAGGATCCTACATTACATTTGGCCATGATGTCTCCCTGGACTCTTCTTGGCTGTGACAGTTTCTCAGACTTTCCTTGTTTTGATCCCCTTGACAGTTCGAGGAGGACTGGCTAAGTATTTTGTAGGATGTCTCTATATTAAAAATTGTCTGATGTTTTTCTTGTGATTGGACCGGAGTTTCAATAATATATTCGAAACAGTCCTTCTCACATCCTGCCCTTCAAAAAAAAAAAAAAAAAATTCATACCCTCAAACGTAACAAAATCCCCCAGCCTCAACTCAGGATGATGTTATATATCTTGTAATTCATTGACAAATTTGCAAAATGACACTAAATACTGCAGGCTGCAGGCCTTTCCATTAGTAACCTCACCCCTAGGTACAAATAAACATCATTTAATGGAAGTTCCATCAATGGAGGAGCCTGATCTTTGGCCTCCTGGGTTACAGGATGCTCTTGTTGGTTCCCTCCAGCACCTCCTCCACATGTTGAATTTTAATGGGGCTGGGAAACCTGTGGGTTAGAAGTGTATTGGTGTTATTTCCTGTTTCCACTTCAGTTAGCCTCCCAACTTTCTGATTTGACATGAATTTCGGGCGGGAACGCAATGTACACAACGGGAAATAAATACCTAATTTTTTTCTTCTTTAATATGTCAACTTTTAAAAGACAGTGCAACTTTAAAAATAGCAAATATTATCACATTGTGAGGAAGGAAAGTTTTTATAATGTACTAAGAGGTCCAAGTCACATGATGCTCACTGCCTAGTTTTTGCAAGCACTTTATAAATGCTGAGTGCAGGTGTTCACATGCCTAATGCCTACCCTTTACCAGGCGAGATCAAACTCCTGTTTCTACTCCACGTGTTTCTCATGTCCTTTGAATACTCCACATTTTATAACTGAAATCTAGGACAACCCTTTGAGTCGAGAAAGAAAAAATTAATTTTTTTTTTTTGTTGTTGTTTAACATAAAATAAACATAGGTGATTTCTTTCTTTGGTCATTACCCAGATAGGCTAGGTTCTGAGACCTGGTTGCATCTTAGCAGGAGGCCGGTGGGGAGGAATCTGGGGATGGATAGAAAACTAGTAGAGCTCATTCCCAAAGGAGAGTGTCAATCACATAACTTCTGTTGTCACCAAGAAAGTGGGACCAGGTCAGCCCTAATTCAGAGACGGTTCTAGGTAACCCACCAGATGTTTGTGTTGGACTGACCAGTTTGTGCTGTTCTCTGCAGGTGTGTGATAGGGTCCAGGCTGGGGAAGGAGCATTGTAAGAATTCCACTGGGTATAAAAACCAATACCAAGCAGTAGGGATTTGGGGAAAATGTCTAAAACCAGTATTAGAACTTAAGCACACATCAGAACACTTCATCATTCCCAGACGCCTCTTTGTGGTGTAGAGCAGCAAGACAGATTCCAGATTGCTGACTTTTTCATATTTATTGTAAATATTTTCCTGGTTTGTTATTATCTTGATATTTTGATTCACACACATATCAATTTTGAATTAATCTCATTGTATGATGTTCAATTTTTTTTCTGAGCTTATTGGTTTGGAAAGATCTACTCTACCAATAAGTCAAATCATTCATTTATAGTTTACATTAGCTTTTTTCTACACTTAATTATTTTAGTCATCTGAAATTTAATTTTAATGTATGGCACAAGGTGAGAATCTGAATATATTCTCTATCCTTAGGTAATTAATCACTCCCCTGCACCAACCATTAAAGAAAGATTTTAGTTAAAAAGTAACTTGTCTTGCCTACCTTTGCATCATAAATGCCTACACCCAACATTGTGTCTGATCTATAGCAGTTGCTCAATTAAACATTTGTTGAGTAAATGTATGCTTACTGAACCTGTTGCCTGTCCCTGGCATCTAACATGGTGGAAAATTCATCTGAAATGACAGCAATTCTTGGGTAATGACAAATCCCCGAGGATTCCTGTGTCACAGCTAACTAACTGATACGTATGTGCAATTGTTTCTTTTGGAGATGGAGCTATAAATCAAAAGAGCATAATGATGATAGTTAGGAAAGAAAAAACTAACATTCTAAACAGTAGTCAGATGCTAGGAATTAATGCCTACCATCAAAGTCTCACAGGCTGCTTCCAAGTGAGACAAGCTTCTCGAAGTCATGACACCTGGGGTCTGTGGATCCCTGCCCTGCCACATTGCCACCCTCCAGCATGGCTTCCACCTGTCCCTCCCTGGCCAGCTTGCCTTGGCAGCTGTACTGAGGGAGATGTGATTCCACCATTCCTTGCCTCTAATAACACTTACTGATTACCTAACACTTAACAGTTGTTCTCTGTTTTTGGAATAAAAAACATTTTTATACTTTATGTTTAAGGCAGTGTTGCAGATATAGCATTTAAGAGTAAGATAAATTCTCCATTCACCACCTGTGACTTGGTTTCCCTAAGCCACAGTTTACTTATCAGCAAAATGGAAGGTAATACCAGCTAACATTTCTGTACCATCTATTCTGTGCCTGGCACTGCTCAAAGCGCCACATACCTATTAAATTATTTAGTACACATTAACTCTTTGAAGTAAGCACCATTTTCAGACCCATGTACAGACAACAAAATGGAGGCATGATGAAGTAATTGCCTTGCCTAAGGATTAGAATCCAGGCCCTCTGGCTCTGAAGTCCATGCTCCTAACCACAGTATTAAGATGTCTCCGAGGCATTGTAACTAGCAGCCACCTCAGAGAGTTGATGTGAGATTGAGACACCATATGCAGGATACCTGGTGAGCATTTGATGCGTGTTCGCTCTGTAACAGGAAACAGCCCCCGGCTCACGGATCTTACCTTCCATAGGAATACAGATGCTCAGACAGTCACTTTCAGCAAAGAGACAAAGGTGACAGGAGAGGAAGAAGTCCAGGAGGCTGGAGACCACATGACAGGGTCCCCAGTCAGAACTGGGGGAAAGAAAAGGCTTCTCAGAGGGAATATTCGTTGTATTAAAGCCAAATGAAAGCACGTTCCTTTTCCTGTGAAAATCTCAGGGGTTTATTTCCCTCCACAGGACCTGTTTGTTTTGCTTCCGCCTTCCTCCATTCCCTTCACCTACTCTCTGCCCTTCACCTTTTCCAGAATTCTTGGGGAAACAGGATGTGCCCAAGCAATCGAATCGTGTATATGCATTCCACAAACACGGGTGGGTGGGGAAGCACCACAAGAGATATTAGTTGAGTTACACCCACGTGCTGTAAGCTGAGGAAGAGATGATTGAAGGGGAAAAGGATTAAACCATTCAGGGACATTCAGAATTTCACATTTTACAAGATGATGTTTACTTAGTTACCTCTAGTATGAGCCTAGTTGGGTCTCACGATTTTTTTCCAAAAGCAGCTGAATCTGAGCATGGTTCCTCAGGTTATATGAATTCTGAGTAAATGTGTGTATACACATCTGAAATGATACCCCTTTGGCTTACTCATAATGTTTGTTGAATGTAATATACTGAGAGACCTTTGGGGTCATTTAGTTCAACTTCCAACTCATAAAGACTTTCCTTTTAGCAGAAAGGCAATTTATCTAGTTTATCCATTTTCTCTTAAATAATTGCAGTGATGTGAAGCTCGCCATGCCTCAACACAGCCATTTTGATGGTTGTATAGCTATAATTCTGAAAGTCTTGACTTACATTGACCTAAGTCTGTTGACCTTTGTTCTATCCTATGCAGGGAGAGAGACACAAAAACAAGCAAACATGTTTTTCTTGTAAATTCAGACAACTTCGTGGTTTCTCTTTGTTCTTTGGATGAAATAATGTCAGTTGTTGAGGGTCTTACTTATATTCCAGTGGGCAAGCTCTTCTAAGTATGTTACCTAAACATTTATTTTTACATATTAATCCATTTGTTTAAGAATGTTGTTGCCAAGAAACTTTTGAATTATCTGAGAAAATTGAGCATATGATACTACAAATTACTTTTAAAAACAGAACCACCCAATAACAGCTAAGCATAAAACAAAACATATGTATGAGAAATGTATTTTTAACTATTGCTTTATAAATTGTGTTTATTTCAACTTACTTGGTATAAAGATGATACCCTAGAACATGACAATAATTTAAATAAGATCAAATATGACTTCACTAATAGGATTCAAGAGGAATCTCTTATAAACATATTTCCTTTTTGAATGCACCCGTTTGCTTTCAAACTCGTTTTTTAAACAATAGGAATAACAATGATAGATACAAAATAACACTTAAGGTTTATTATAATTTTTATGTTACCTTTTTAGATTAAGATACGCTTTTTTAACTGGCAGATACATTTAATAATCTTTTGTAAGAAGGTTGTTTTCATATTCCATATAATACATTTTCATATTAACATTTCAAATTAGGAAAGGAAAATAAAAAGTTGCCATTAGAAATAAAATCTGTCTTTTAGAAATATGAAAAATCACATACAAACACTTTGTTGTGTTTAGGACAATTCTGGTTTACCATTTTGGCAGTAACGTTCTCTCCCCTTTCATACCTACCTATTCACCAAAAGGCCGTGCTATTACTTTTATTTGGTCTTAGTTATTTTGTTTTGGGATTTTTCCATTCATTCAGATGTAATGCATGGCATAATTTATGATTTATGTGATAGAGCCTCAGATTTAATCCACGGGGATTTTCATATAAGGGTGTGCTCAGTGATGTGTTTGAAGTTATGCTATTGAATTCAAATAACATGGTTAGTTCTCAGAAATATTAATTTGATTTTAATATCCTGCCTCCCCAACCCAGGTTATGTTTGGTTTCTTACCTTAGGAAAATCCTAAGTGAATTTAATTAACTCATATTTTGAAAGTTTGTACATTTAGCTTTGCGAGGCAGAGATTTTGCAAACATGTGAAGCAAAGCCATACACTTAAATTTAATCATTTTCCTATAACCTCATTGATCTGACTTTATATTTCAGTTATAATAATGCAGAATATACAATTTTAAAACAAATGACTATTTCGAAGCACTACAGTTACATGTGATCATGAATCCACTGTGTTGCTTTTATCTTTTAACTTTTGGGATATTAAAATAAAATAGCATTTCTTCTCTGCTTCACAAAGTAATTATTGTAGCATCTGTTGAAAATACATTTTGGCTCTCAGGGACTTTTCAGTCTTAGGACAAATTCTGTGCTTTCTTAAGTATCTGTATTGTTATGCTCCTTTTGTTTTGTTGTTTGAGAGGAAAATGAAGATCTGTGACATCATTTAGTCTGGAAACAAGCACAAGTGTGTTTAACAAGAAAAATCAAGGATGTAACTTTTGTCCCACTGGTTTGAAAATCCAAAATCTTCTTTGCAAATAGAGCCATTCATTGGGTACAACTGGATCAAAAGTAACAAGTTTTTGTCTGAGTCTTTAGCCTAAAACCTCCTCTACCCCTTCCAGATTAACTCTGTTGTGCCTGAATTAACCTCTAAGAATCCTGGTATTGTTTCTCTTCATTACACTTATCCCCATGTCTCCTATTGTCTTTGCTTTTCATTAGGGGGAATAAACAGTAGACGGTTTAAGCCATGATAAGCTTCTCCAGCTTGGAGTATCTATTTGCTTCATATTTGACACTTGTTTCCCCTTTCAATGTAAACATTCATTTTGAATCCAATAACCTTGTCAATGGAAATTGTGAATGCTAAGGGCTGGGCAGGCCGTATGAGCAAATACCAGTGAAGTCTCATTAGTTGTACGGAACCTAGGACCAGATGTGACAGTTCTGGACCTGAATTAATGGTCCTTTGACCCATTTTGCTGTAAACATATAAGAAAGAGTACTAGCATTTGGGAACCATATCCATTTTAATATAATTAAAACAAGAACAGTACGTCCCTAGAGCTTGTCAACAACAGAGTTATTCATAATACACTATTCTTTCACTTTATATCAAATCTTTTTAACAGATTGGAATATTACATGCATTTAACATAAATTTGTTGGCAGGGAAATGGACTAAAAGAGACAAACAGAACTGTATGCTGACTGTGGATAGAAAAACATTTTATTCTGATCTCCAGTTATTGTTTCAATTAAGACAGCTTTTTTGACCTTGTCCCAGTGGAAATTTGACATTGATTAGAAAGGCCATGGCCATAAACCTCTGAACTAAATTCTGGGGAAGGATGAGTGATATTATTTTTCTCTGAAATGGCATGAAAAAAATCGATGGTGGTAGCATTCGACGGTGTCACAATTTGATTTACTAGCTGACCTCTTGGCCAATCAATGACTGTTTAAAATCCAGGAATGCTTCATTGGCTTCATCACACAAGCTTTGCTCTCCTATTTACAATGTGAATTTAATCTTGGCATGAGTTTAGAACCCTCAAACACTTGTCACTCTAAGTAAAAATATTTACAAAACTGGAATCTTGAGATCATGGATTATCAACAATTTTCACTTTTTAGGAACTTCTATTCCATTCTTTTGATAACAGTGCAGACCACTTAGAGCTTTTACTTCACCTCTCTGAAAATGATTCTCAAATGCAAATCTATAGTCAGGTTCAAAAGGTAAGGACTCAGGTGGTTTTCTAGGAAGGAAAGAGAGTTGTTCTTCTCACTATTATTTGTACTACTTGGTAATCCAAAAAGAAAGGAAAGTTCCTATGTTCTTTTCCCCAATATGTAAATTTTGACTTTGTCACTTTTATTTTAAAGAAATTCAGTGCTTGGGGCTAGGGTTAGAACTAGTTACATAATTTGTGGGGCCCAGTGCCATTTGCTCAAAAAATTTTAAGGATTTCGAGATAGCAACAGCAGAACCAAGCCCAGGGCCCTTCTAAAGGTGGAAACTCTTTGTGACAACCCAGATCAAGGGCTCATGAAGCCAGCCCTGGCAGGGGCAAAATCCTAGTGTTATTCAGTGGTATTTGCTTAGGGGGTTGATGAATGCCTGGTTCTACCTCAAATCCTCATGACTTCTCCTTAGGGGACTCCTGAGGGAGTTACAGGCACAAGGAGACAATGGGAGAGAAATAAACTGGGTATACCATTCAATTATTAGCTGTACTTGTACGCAAAATCTGCAGAGCACCTTAGCAAGCATGGCTGGAGAATGGTGCCCGACCTGAAGCCACAAATATCCTCTTCACTACACTGAGCCCAAACTCAGTTTTGGGGTCTCCTGGCTCTGTTTCAGGCTGACCTACCGTGAGGGTGGAGAGGATGAAAGGGTCCAGGCAGCAGAAACAGCATAGGGAGCGCGCGGGCACACCTGAGGCTTGGGAAGCATCCCTGGTCGAACAGAAGCAAGAAAAAGGAAAAAGGACACGTATCTATAAGCGTGATGTCTGCACACACAGCAGCCTCACCCGTGATGTGACGGGTCACGGAGTGTGAGTGACCACATGAACTCGCTAATCCTTCTGTACAGGGTGGGGCTGGGGGAGATAATGGGACAGAAAATCAATACTTTCTGTGAAACATTTTCCAATTAAAGGATATCTTGACTCTATAAAAATAACTTGTGTTCTCTGAAGAAAATATTTTAGAATTTTTTAAAAACAAAAGTCAAGTTATATCTCCTGTTGCCTCACGAGTCAGATGTAAGTGATGTTGACATTTTGGGGTGTGTCTTTTCTGACCCTTTTTCCCATGCATTTACGATCCTACATTTAAGTTAATAAAAGTTGAGATTATGTTATGTGTAGCCTGTTCCTTTGGCTTAACAACATAGTAGAGATGTCTTTCCACGCCAACTAATATTTATCTGTCTTTATTTTATATTAACTTTTATTTATTTATTTATTTATTTTTGAGATGGAGTTTGACTCCATCACCCTGGTGGGAGTGTAGTGGCATGATATTGGGTCACTGCAACCTCTGCCTTCTGGGTTCAAGCAATTCACCAGCCTCAGCCTCAGCCTCCTGAGTAGCTGGGACACAGGCATGCACAACCATGCCTGGCTAATTTTTTTTTTTTTCGTATTTTCAGTAGAAATGGGCTTTCATCATGTTGGCTAGTCTGGTCTTGAACTGCTGACCTGAAGTGATTCACCCGCCTTGGCCTCCCAAAGTGCTGGGATTACAGGGGGGTGAGCCACACTGCACCAGGTCTACATCTTTATTTTAAATGGCTACCTAGTATTCTTCATAGACATTTCTTTAAATCTTTATTTCTGGGAGGGGAATATCACACACTGGGGCCTGCCGGGGGGTGAGGGGAAGGAGAGCATCAGGATAGATAGCTAATGCATGCAGGACTGAATACCTAGGAAATGGGTTAATAAGCATGGCAAAGTCCCGTACTACTTGGGAGGCTGAGATGAGAGACTCGCTTGAGCCTGGGAAGTTGAGGTTACAGTAAGCTATGATCATGCCACTGCACTCCAGCCTGGGCAATAGAGCAAGACCCTGTCTCAAAAGAAAAACGGAAGTAAGCTATGTGGACTAACATGCATTTAATGTAAGGGTCTACCTCTAAAACAATGGTCAATGACCATCATTATTTAAATTCATTATAGAACATGAGCACTATTCAACAAATACTGCTTTCAACAGCACAGTTCTATGAAGGAAATTGGCTACCTAGGATCAAAGGAGAAGAAAACATATTTTTGGCATTAAAATAGGAGAAAAAATATTTTAAACAATATGCCTTGGAAAGATACGTTGTAATGGGCGCGCGCATGTGTGTGTGTGTGTGTGCATGTGTGTGTGTGTCCATAAGTGTATTTTGTATATTATTTTGAATTGGCAGAAATAGATTATATTGGGCCAAGCGTGGTGGCTCATGCCTGTAAGTCCAGCACTTTGGGAAGCCAAGGCGGGCAAATCACTTGAGACCAGGAGTTCGCAACCAGTCTGGCCAACATGGTAAACCCTATCTCTACTAAAAATACAAAAAGTAGCTGGGCATGGTGGTGGGCATCTGTAATTCCAGCTACTTGGGAGGTTGAGGCATGAGGATTGCCTGAACCTAGAAGGTGGAAGTTGCAGTGAGCTGAGATCATGCCACTGCACTCCAGCTGGGTGATAAATCAAGACAAAGAAAGAAAGAAAGAAAGAGAGAGAGAGAGAGAGAGAGAGAGAGGGAAGGAAGGAAGGAAGGAAGGAAGGAAGGAAGGAAGGAAGGAAGGAAGGAAGGAAAAGGAAGGAAGGAAGGAGAAAGAAGGAAAGAAAGGAAAGAAAGGAAGAAAGGAAAGGAAAGGAAAGAAAAAAAGAGAAAGAAAGAAAGAAAAAAAAAAGAAAGAAGGAAAAGAAAAGGAAGGAAGGAAGAGAAAGAGAGGGGGAGGGAGGGAAAGAGGAAGGAAGGGAAAGAGAGAGGAAGGAAGGACAGAAAGAAAAGGAAAGAAGGAAAGAAAGGAAGAAAGAAAAAGGAAGGAAGGAAAGAGGAAGGAAGGAAGGAAGGAAAGGAAAGAGGAAGAAGGAGAGCGAGAGAAAGCAAGCAAGTGGAAGAAAGGAAGGAAGAAAGGAGCAGAATATGTTGAAGGACTGAAATTAGAAAACAAGGAAGGGCCAGGAGGATTCAGGCACAAAAGAAGAGTCTGCCCAGTTCTGACTCCTCTGTGACCACAGAAGGATCTAGGATGAAATAGGGCAGGTTTATGCTTAGTGCAAAGGCTGAAGTCGTGTTGCAGAGGAGAGGAGAGGAAACACATGGAGGCCCCATTCCTGAGAGCATGTTGGCTTTGTGCTAGCCTGCCATTTCTTTCTTTGGTAGGATGATTAGACTGAATTTAAAGAAAATATTTGTGAATACATATTGCTGTCCTTTCTTTCAACTCACCATTGCTTTATAGGAGAAAATTTCACAGGAATCGGGGAAGGATAAACAATATAATCAAGGAAGGGGAAAGAATATAATCAACATCTACTTTTAGGTTGATTATCCCAAATTCTTCTTCAAACCCTGGTATATTTTCCAGTTCTCTTTGGAAATGTTAATATCTCTGACTAGCATGTCAAAAAGTGGTAAAAAGAACAGTTTGACCTAATCGGTCTCATTTTGCACAGTAAAGAAATCTCAAAGGAGAATGTTTAATTTATTACCTTTGTGAAAAACAAAGCTCTGAATTATAGATTATAATTATTTTTATGTGATTCTTTTCCAAAGGTTTTAAAGATGTATTTGCTTTGTGTCTCTATTCAGAAAATTTTTGAAGATAAAATTGAGCTATTTTTGTTAAATTATTGAATATAGAACTTTATGGCTTAGATGGTTACAAGATGCTATAGCACAGATTGTTTTGAAATCTGTTTGCTTATTTAGTACATAGAAATGTGTCATAGACAGCATATGAAGCTTTTAAGTTGGAATCAAGAGGAATTCTAGCCCAGTTTTCATAATGCAAGGGTGGTAGTCAGAAGGATCTTTGGTGGTGGACATAAAGATCATAGAGGTTGAAATATGACTCGTGGCTCTCACTTGGGAAATGATCAGAACAAGGTGGCTGAGCAGAGGTCACACAGCTTGTGACAATCAAAGATGGTCTTTTAAGTTTAAATTTATGGGGAGGGGACATCATACCAGCAGCAGCCATCCACCAGCCACTGGCATCTACTCAGTGGTGAACAATTGGCTGCCTACATGGTGAGAGTCACTGGCCTGACCACACCACAGTACGGTGACTTGGGTTCCTGCAGAGATATTCTCCATTCCCACCTTTCCCCCAAACATTTGCATCTTGCTTAGTGAGAGGGGGTCTCTAGCCTCCTGCTTGGAAGTCATTGAGCTCTTACCCCACCTGGCAGTGTAGATGGACCAGGTGGAGGTACTGAAGTGGGGGTGGGGACTAAGGAGCTATTACTGCTATGTGGAAATACTTGCCTCTCCCAGATCCAGCTTTAACAGTTTTCTCCTGGTGATGTTAATAGCAGCTCCTGCACAAAGGAGTTGTCAGAGTTTATCTTTTGAGGAGACAAAATAATAAGAATAGTTTTACCAAAGAATGAAATATCACATAATGTCTGCATTTTACCATTAATTTGAGTACATTTTTGGAAAACTGAATGTAACAAAAACCCAGGAGATTTTGGAAATTGTATGTTTACTAGTCACTTTGTGTGAATTTTTATATAAGCATTGTTTTATGAGTTATATAAAATGTTATAAAATACAATAATTGATCAATAAATGTTAGCCATTACTGAGTATAGGATTTAAACATATATTTTTTCTTTTTTCCTCTAAATTCAATATTAAACTATTACTATGAAATTATAGACCTATGAAGTACTTGTTAACAACCTGAAGTTATATTGGTAAGTTATAATTGGCATCCTGGGTACTTTGGAGTACTGTATCTTTATTTGTGTTACATTTTCTTATGACAGTATTTTGTTATTTTTTTCATGGTATCTTTGTGTTATGGCTGGGCAGAAAGTTCTGTTAGAGCAGAGCCTTTCTCTTCGTTTTCACACTCCACCTTGAAATGTCTCTGATGGAAGACACTTCAAGCTTAAGGCTATATCTGTGCCTCCTGCAACTTCCCAGAGAGCTTAGCCGGCGCCCTGCAGCCTGCAAAATGAAAAAATAAAAAATAAAAATGCTTTATTTTATTTACTGACTGAATGAGATAATTAGGTTGTATATTTGAATGGGCCACACAAAATGGTTTACTATCCCAGCAGTGCAGAGGTAATGTTAAATTCAAGAGAAACATATATTTTAAGTGTTTAGTTAACTAGAGTCACTGCAATGTATAATGACCCACACCAGGAAATCTTTGATTACTTAGACAACTCTTAGACAACCTTTATAGATTGATTATTCCTACCTTCTATATTTCTGTTGCTTTTACATACAGTTCATTAGGCAGAAATAGCTCTTGTTTCAGACCTACGTAAATCTTTCAATGGTACGCTGAGGCAGTCTGGTTTAAAATGTTACACCACAATATTAAATGGAATTACCTTCTAGGGTATGAAGTGAGAAATAAATTATTTGGGGAAATCTAATCAATGATGCTATAAAAATTAATTGCAAAAGACTGGGCTCATTTAACTTTTGTTCTATAAAAATAGTCAATGAAGAAAGATATGGTTAATGCTAGTGTAGGATAAATATGTCAATAATTGTCAGGCAATATGTAATGCTGAGTCTCAAAGATCTAAAAGAAAGAGGCTCGGGTTTACTTTTATGGGCAATTGTAAATGTGGAATCATTTTACATGATGATAACCTAAATTAAAATTTTTGCTACACTTCTTTTGTAATTTTTCCCAATTTTATTATGAAAATTTTCAGATACAGCAAAGTTAAAGGAATTTTTAGGTGAGAATCCGTATACTCACCACTTCCATGCTACCATTAACATTTAACTAAACTTTATCATGTCTATCCATTCTTCCAGCCTTCTATCTAGCAATTAATTATCATTTGTTTTCAGTGCATTGAAAGTAAATTGCAGACATCGTTAAAATTCCTACTAAATATTGAAGTATGCCTATCACAAATTAAAATTTTGCATTTACTTGTATTCTTTTCCTGTAAAACTTATGTGAAATGAATTGCACAAATTGAAAGTGTACACTCTCTAAATTTCAGCACAATCTCACCTTTCTAACCCAATGCTCTACCAGGATACAGAAACTTAACATCACCCCAGAAAGTTCCTCAAGCCTTTCCCAGTGAGTCTTCAATCCACTTTCTAAGGGGCAAGCACTCCTCTGATATTCTTCCTCTCCCATGATTATTTTTTTCTCCTCCAGAATCTTCTATCAATACACTGTTTGCTTTTGTACAGTGCTTCTTTCACTGGGCATGAGGGCTTTGAGATTCATCCCTGTTGTTGCCTGTATCAATAGTTCATTCCTTTTTGTTGCTCAGTAGTATTCCATTGTATGACTATACTACAGATTTTTATTTTTATTATTATTTTTAAAATTTAATTTAATTTAATTTTAAGTTCCGGGATATATGTGCAGAACGTGCAGGTTTGTTACATAGGTAAACATGTGCCATGGTGGTTTGCTGCACCTATCAACCCATCACCTAGGTATTAAGCCCAGCATGCATTAGCTATTTATCGTGATGCTCTCCCTCCCCCCAACCCTGAACAGGCCCCAGCGTGTGTTGTTCCCCTCCCTGTGTCCACGTGTTCTCATTGTTCAGCTCCCACTTATAAGTGAGAACATGTGTTGTTTGGTTTTCTGTTCTTCTGTTAGTTTGCTGAGGACAATGGTTTCCAGCTTCATCCATGCCCCTAAAAGAAATATGATCTCATTGCTTTCTATGGGTGCACAGTATTCCATGGTGTATATGTACTACATTTTAGTACATTATTTATTTAGTACTTTATCCATTCTATCATTGATGGGCATTTGGGCTGATTCCATGTCTCTGCTATTGTGAACAGTGTCACAATGAAAATACACATGCATGTATCTCTATGATAGAAAGATTTATATTCCTTTGGGTATATACCCAGTAATGGGATTGCTGGGTCAAATGGTATTTCTGCCTCTAGGTCTTTGAGGAATCGCCACACTGTCTTCCACAATGGTTGAACTAATTT
Organism: Rhinopithecus bieti; assembly: GCF_001698545.2. Lineage (NCBI taxonomy): Eukaryota > Metazoa > Chordata > Mammalia > Primates > Cercopithecidae > Rhinopithecus > Rhinopithecus bieti. The sequence continues at coordinate 26,570 of NW_016816248.1, forward strand.
ACATTCCTAGAAACAGTGTAGAAGCGTTCCTGTTTCTCCACAACCTTGCCAGCATCACTACAGATTTTTAAATCTGTTCTCCCATTCATGGACATGTGGGTTCTTTCCAATTTGGGGGCTATCATGGATAAAGCTGCTATGAAAATTTGTCCAAGTTTCTTCGTAAACTGATATTTTCATTTCTCTTTGGTAAATCCCTAGGAATTGACCTGCTAGATCACTGTCTAGGTATGTATTTAGTAGGTTTTTTTTTCCTTAAGTACTTTACATATTTAACACACTTGTTTCTCAAAACACAAAATGCAAGATGGATACTATTATCATCCTCATTTTACCCCTGAGAAAACAAAACTGCAGAAATTTTATAAACACACAGGTAATAAGTGATGAGGACAATGTTTGAACCCAATTAATTAAGTTCCAAAATCTGTGCTTTTAACACGTGATAATTAAATAGTGGGAAATCAATCTGGAGATACACCCAAAAGACAGATCATTAAAAATTCATTAAAAGGCTTGTAAATTAGGTTGAGGAATTTAGACTCTGTCTTCCTAGAGGAGCCTCCTAAGTTACTCATGTCCCCGTTTGCTTTTGACATTACCAGTGCAGGGGATTGAGAAACCTGATCTTATCTGTGCTTTAGAAAGATGACCGCATTCCTAGTTTGTGGAGGAGGATAGAAAACATGAAGCTTAGTGGAGTTTTAATTACATTAGAATTAAATACTTTATTCAATTATTCAGCACATAATTACTGAGAATCTGCCATGTGGAAGA
>NW_016816248.1:27530-39554 GCF_001698545.2 Rhinopithecus bieti
AAAAAAAAAAAAAAAAAAAAAAAAAAAAAAAAAAAAAATCATTAAAAGTCTTGTAAATTAGGTTAAGGAATTTAGACTCTGTCTTCCTGGGAGAGCCTCCTAAGTTACTCATGTCCCCGTTTGCTTTTGACGTTACCAATGCAGGGGATTGAGAAATCTGATCTTATCTGTGCTTTAGAAAGATGACCGCATTCCTAGTTTGTGGAGGAGGATAGAAAACATGAAGCTTGGTGGAGTTTTAATTACATTAGAATTAAATAATTTATTCAATTATTCAGCACATAATTACTGAGAATCTGCCATGTGGAAGACAGTGCCCAGGAACTGGAAATCCAGCACTGAACGGAAAGACATCCCTCATGGAGCTTGCATTTTAGGAGGTAAGAAAAATAGCAAACAAGCAAACAAAAATATATATAGCCTGTCAAGTGGTAACACATATTTGGAGAATAGTAAAATAAGTAAAGAGAAAGAGGAAGTGTCGCAAGGGGCAGGAGCGGGTATGATTTTACTGAGTGACTGGGGAAAGCCTCTAGTAGAAGAGATTTGTACAGCACCTGGGGAACTGAAGGAGGAAGTTTCGCAGATGCCTGGAGAGTGCTCGTGTGCAAGAGGAAACAGCATGTGCACTGGTCCTGGGGGAGATGGGCTTGGCGTTCAAGGATCAGAGTGAGGAAGGGAGGGGAGGAGATGAAGTCACTCTCAATGTGACCATTAAAACAGAAACATGTTCCATTGTAGAATAGTTGTTGTTAACAACCATGGACGGTTTTAACCGTTTTATCTATCGTGGGGCTACTGTGTGGGGAGAGTAAGAAAAAATGCCTGGATATTTATGTTGGTGTGAATTTGGCTTCCGCCTATCCCTCTGGTGTTGTTAAGATAAAATGGCGAGTGGTGAAAGTAACAGAGAGCGTATGACTTGTAAAATACAGTCATGCATCACTTAATGACAGGGACCCATTCTGAGAAATGCATCATTAGGTGATTTAGTCATTGCGTGAACATGACAGAGAACTTTTGCAAACCTGGTGATATAGCCTACTGCACACATAGGCTGTATGGTACGGCCTATGGCTCCTAGGTTACAAACCTGGACGGCATGTTACCGTAAGAAATGCTGTAGGCAACTGTAACATAATGTTAAGTATTTGTATATCTACACACAGAAAAGGTATGTTTTTGTAATCTGGTTGAAACATTGCTGTCTTATACGCGGTTCAGCATTGACTGAAGCATCCTTACACAGTACATGACTGTATCTATATATTTATGAATTTCCTATCATTTACTAGCAATCTATCATAGACCAGGTATAGCCTCAGTTCTTTGCTGTTTTTGAGGGCAGTCTGTGCTTGCAGGACTAATCTACTGAAATCAAGCCTCCTCATGCTGCCCATCTTGGCATGTTTTTCCAGTGCGGTACTTACAATTGCAGACACACATTTGTGGGCTCACAGGTTGCTTGGGTGCTTCACCGTCTTCATTTCTGGCTACAAACGTAACTACACGTGCTTCTTGAATAAATGGAGAAAAAATCCTCAGCAGGAACTGACCTTTTCAGGTCCTCTGCCATCGTCTTATCAAATCTCTCTTCGGTATCTGCATCGACTTTGTCTTGTGCCGCTGTATCCTGGAAAGAACTTTCTGGGAGCAATCATCTGGTTGATATTTACAAGGGTTTTTATTGTGGAGATTAACTACACTCTTCACTTTGATATACGGCCACTCGTCCTGTGATCTAACTTCAGGAGCACATTTCAGGGGAAGATAGCACACCGAGAAGGGCGGTCCTTTCACAGGAAACATACGCTAGCACCAGAAGAGCACTAACCATGCCCTTATCCATTTCAAAGCCTCAGACTAAGTCACAGCAAATATTTGGTTATGTCATAAGATATTGCAATTTTTACAGGAAATACATTTAAGTCATTTCATTTCCCCTTTTTCTTCACATTCTGCCTTTTTTCTTTTTTCTCTGATTTTATGAAAGTGTAATTGCTATTAAAAACTGCACATAATGTATACAATTTGGTGAATTTGGACATATGTGTACACTGATGCTAACATATCCAGCAATTCCATGTTCTGCTTTTTCTATTGAAGTAAACTTTAAGCATGATTTCTATTCTGTAAGTTATTAGATTTTTACAATCAAATAAATTAAAAAATAATCTCCATAGCTAAGGTATAGGGGATGCCTCCTGAAGGTCAGTTTATCAATGTAATTGTAGGTTTAATGTTTTCATGTGCTCTGTACTGTGCAGCTAGATGGTGAGAAGAATTTTTGGGGAAAACTCGAGTCCAGATTAAATAGTTGATTCCTGACAGTCTATGTTTGAGTGAGGTGATCCTGATATGTAGTAGCTTTCAGTGTGACACGTTTCAGAAAGGAAACAGTATTGTTCTCTCTCTCTCTTTTTTTTTTTTTTTTTTGCACTGAAAATATTTGCAATACATCTTCTATAATTATTGCTTCTTCATACTAACTGATCTGCAGAACATTTCCAGTGTCAACCTGTTTTCACTCATACTTCATTTTGAGCGCAAATGGTTCCTCTCACTCCTGCAGTTTTCTCCAGGCTCTTTTTCTCATCTGCGTTCACATCTACCTTTCCACTGGAGGCGATGGCTTGAAACACCGCCATCTGTTTTTGTCAGTGGAGGAACGCACGTCGCAGGTGTATGAGGCAAGGATGCTGAGGGTCAGACGCTCTTGCAGCCTAGACGCCTGGATCCATTCCCAGATGCAGGACCGTGGAGTGTGGCAGACTGTTGTCCTGGAAAAGTGTCACTCTAGCAGCAGGTTAGGGGTGGAGCACAGGTGGCTCAGTGGCTGTTAGATGTTTTCTCTTCCATTCTCTTCTGGAAAGCGGTGATTACCCCCAAAGAAGTTAGCTAACTGCTGCACTGGCTCCCAGGGTGCCTCTTGCCTTCACACAGAATGTCCAGGGTGTGAGCGTCATGATTTAGTGCAGTAACTCAGCATCTTTCTGTGCTGCCCGAGGAAACTACTGAGACGGAGCACAAAATGTTGACGTAATCCACAGAGAAACAGCTCTATCGGAGAGAAGTAAATAGTCCCCCAGGATGGAGAAGGGGAAGCTTCCAAGGCAAGTGTGCCCATTGTCTCCTTTTCCCCTCGCTGGGAAGTCCTGTAAGGGAAGAAAAGAGGATCCTATATATTATTTTTATCTTGTTTTGTTTGTTTGTTTTTTGAGATGGAGTCTCGCTCTGTCACCCAGGTTGGAGTGCAGTGGCCGGATCTCAGCTCACTGCAAGCTCTGCCTCCCCGGTTCACGCCATTCTCCTGCCTCAGCCTCCCAAGTAGCTGGGACTACAGGCACCCGCCACCTCGCCCGGCTAATTTTTCTATCTTTAGTAGAGACGGGGTTTCACCATGTTGGCCAGGCTGGTCTCGAACTCCTGACCCCAGGTGATCCATCCGCCTCAGCCTCTCAAAGTGCTGGATTACAAGCATGAGCCACCGCGCCCGGCCGTATCTTATGTTCTTAAAGTCCCCCTTCTTTCAGTAATCAACACAGAGCAGAGGTCAGGAAATAATATGTGTTTACTTTTCTTGCTAATTTTCTTCCTGTTTTCAGGGAGAAATATGTGTTTGTGCAGACATAGCTCACCCAGATTACCGCAGGTCACTAGTTACATGAGAAGCAAGGCAAACACCATCTAGTTTCTTGTTCACTATTTTTCTTTCCACACAACTCTTACATTTATGTGAAAAAATACAAAAAAATCCATCTTATGAAATGAAAGAAATTAACTTCAAAATCTGAATTTTAATTTTTCTAGAGATTTAAAAGTTTGAATTTCACCCATTGCAAAGTCTTACTTCTCTGATGTCAACACAGTGGACTTGAATGTGATGTAACAGATGCAGAGAAGATATTTTTTTCCTGACTTTGTAAACACCACATGAATGATTTGTATATAATTTCAATTTAAAAACTAATTGACAATGTTTAGAAATAAGAATAATTTATGTCCCTTCCTTTTTTATTCCTAGATTTTGTGTTTTATTTACCACTCTACATTTTGACCAGAGTGCACTAAAACAGTCACTGAAAAAATAGATGGGCAATTCTCCCATTTATCATCTCATTTGTAATCACTATACAGTAGGCTGTATCATATCCTGTGTTCAGTTACAGTCTTTGACTCATCTTTTTTTTTCCTCATTTTTTAGATTTTTTTTCCCCCTGAAACTGTAGCCTGCCTTGCAGGCTGGTCTGATTCTTTCCTTTTCATTCATCTGCTTATTTTAGCGGCATTGCTCTTTTCCTCAGCACACATGGGTTATCATGTCCCACTCCTCCGCCATTAATCATTAAACAAATACCTTGGGGAAAAACTAGAAAAAAATGGTGGGAAAATAAGTTTAATTCTGGAGTTTTCTCCTTCACGTTTTAAGTGAGCTTCAGTAAAACTAGTTAGTCTCTCTGTTGTGTATATGAAGATATTTTGCTTTGTGTTATAGAGAGCTGCATATACTGCCGCCTTCTCCGTGAGAGGTCAGAGCTTTGAAAACAACATTGAATGACTGAATCTAATATCAATGTATTGAACTGAAATAGGTATCATTTATTAAATGTATATGCGTATTGCTCAATTTTTATGTTTTCCAATGTTCACGTTTATATAGAGAATATTTCATAGAATGTTAATCAGCTCTAGCTTTGCTTCTGACTCATGCAAACAAGTACCTACCAAAATATGCAATTATTCAGTAATCCACAATGACTGTCTCAAAAGAAATACTGCACAGTCACATAGAAATGTGTGTGAAAGTGCTTTGGAAATTGTAAAGCACAATGTTTAAACTAGTTGGTATTACAGAGAATTTTAAGTATTGACCTCAGAAACCATACCCACCTCACCCACTTCTCCAGCCATGGAAATCACTTTATTTCATGCATTTTTACTGGCCATTTCCCTTCTTTGATGGATAAGCATACTTTCTTAGTGCTTGTGAGACCAGGTCACTGGCCAGGTAAACAAGCACTCGACTTTTCCTGGATACCTGCCCCAGTTGGTCAACTGGTGAAAGTGTTGTTGAAGTACAAAGTGTACCCAAGGAACTGTCAGATCTAGCTAATAACATTTCCAGACAGACTGCTGAAGGCATCACATAGCTTTTACTTGTTGTTTGTAGTAAGATGGAAAAGAAGAGATACAAACTAAAGGAATGTCTATGAAGCATAAGAGAGATGAAAATTGCTACTTTTAAAAATACTAGACTTCCTAGATAGTAAAATGATGCTAAAGTTAAAAATGGCTCCAGGACAAAGATCAAATCTAGACTGCTGTCAACAAAACATGGTAAGAAGTTCAAGCAGTTGAGGGTGTGGCTGTAAACCTTTTGTTAAGATCTTGGAAATATCTAATGTGTACCTCAGACAACCATTCAAACAGTGTCACTTCTGAGAAGCTTAGAAAGTATTGTCCCTCACCACATGCAGTAGAAGCCCAAGACAGAGAAGGGCTAATTCCACATTTGTGTGTGTGGCTTTTTCTAATGGAGTGAATACCAACAGGAATCACAGGAGACTCACAAAGTTTTAAGATAATTTTATTAACAAAAACGTTGTTTGCTTGCACTGCAAGGTGCAGGAACTGTACAAATTAAAAAGAAGACTTTGAAATTCAAAGTTTCTACAGGTAAGGAGCAGGCTAAGAATACTATTCTGCTGAAAACACAAGCTATATTCCATGGAAAAGAAGAAATGACTCAGGTGAAGAACTTAGAGGACAGAGCGAAGAGTTACGAAGAATTATTCTCAGGCCTTGACTCCTGATCAAAGAAATGCTAATATGTGTCCTGCTAGATTTCATAATTGCTATGGACCAGTGATTCCTGTGGGTCTCCTTGCGCTACCCATTTTTGAAAGTATTTACACAGGTTATCTCAGGCTTGTCTCACCATTATATATAGGTGTATGATACAGACAATTTCTCTCTAGCTGACAAGTCTTCAGTTAGGAAAGAGCTATACTCAAGAAACCACATTGAAGGACTTTCACTTAAAGCAGGATTTGATTTAGATCCCCAAATCCTTGAACTTGAGTCTGAGCTGTAATAAGTAAGATGTGGGGCGAGTTTTGAAGGGAATATGTATATTAGGCATGCAAGAGGAAGATTAATAATTTGTAGCCAGAGGGTGAACTCTGGTGGTCTTATAGTATGTACAAAAATTCTTTGATATTCTTCTTTTCAAAAGGTGGAATCTAAATCCCTTCACCTAAAGTATGTCTCAGACTTAGAAACTTATTTTTAATGAATAGAATGTCATAGAAATAACAATGTGCATCTTTTGACACTAGGTTATTGTATTAGGCTTCTCCAGAAAAACAGGATCAATAGGAGATATATATGTGTGTGTGTTCATAGATATAGGTGCCTATACATAGAATTATATCATATATATAATTATATTATATAACACACATATACATACATATACATATGTGTGTGTGTATATATATATATATAATCTCTTCTGGAAACACTCTCACAGATAAACACAAAAATAATGTTTTGCCAGCTGCCTGAGCATCCCTTAACCCAGTCAAGTTGACACATAAAATTAACCATCACATATCCACCCCTTGCCAACTTTGCACTCAAACACATCTCCTTAGTTTATCATATAATAAAATCACATTTAATCTCCAAATAAAGACAATAACATCATAATTCTAGCTAACATGATGCAATTATCCTGTGTATGATTGAAAATACACAATTATTCCTCCCTCAAAAGAGAAAGTAAAGTCCTTGTGAGATGTGTACTTTTCTCTTGATATTCTGTAACTTAAATACTATGATATAGAATTAACAATGCTTAAATATTGTTGTAAAGACAATACATCTAACATTATATAAGGGCATAAGAGATAAAAGAAAACAGATATTTGCTTAATATATGCATGTATATACACAGGCATATTCATAACAATAAAGGAAGAAATTCTCATGAAAATTACAGTTCTTAATTCTGCAACTGGTCATGTGATTACAGCTCATGTTGATAACTACCTTCTTCTATTCAATACTACCCATTCTATATTCTCTTTGCTTTCAGCAAGCACCTCAGCTGGTTTTTACCTGATGGGGTGACTCCAGTTATTATTCCTAGGGCATCTGGGCTATTAGTTGGTATGCCTGATTGGGTTGTTGTAATTTCCCATCGACCTTAATCAGGACATGACAGTACTAAGAGATTTCCTAAGGAATCTCCTGTATCCCAGACACACTCTTCCTTACCTCCGTTGTGGAACAGCAGTTGCCTTTCCCTTTGGCAGTCTGGATCAATCACCCCAATCAGCATTGTAACTTCCTCCTTGGCCTGTTGACTCAGAAGCATAAGGAGCCCAGAGGGGCCTGGTGGCCATCTTCACTTTTAATCCAATAGCATCATTGTTTGTCTCCTGGTGGAAGCATTTCTCCCCCTGGAATTTAGATGTCTAGCCAGGTGCCAGTGGCTCATGCCTGTAATCCCAGCACTTTGGGAGGCTGAGGCGGGTGGATCACCTGAGGTCAGGAGTTTGAGACCGTTCTGGCCAACACAGTGAAACCCCATCTCTACTAAAGATACAAAAATTAGCCAGACATGGTGATATGTTCCTGTAATCCCAGCTACTTGGGAGGCTGAGGCAATGAGAATCGCTTGAGCCTGGGAGGCAAACGTTGCAATGAGCAGAGATTGCACCACTACACCCCAGCCTGGGTGACAGAGCGAGACTCCATCTCAGGAAAAAAAAAAAGATATCTAGGCCAACAAGGCATGAATTCACAGGAAATGCGGCAAAAATTTGCTAGTGGGTCTCTAGTGGGGAATAGTGAGTGGAGCCACACCCATTTCCATCCCTTGATTCCTGGACCTACGAATCCTAGCTATCAGAGAAATGGCACCACAAATTAAACACTGACTCACAGTATATATAGCCTCTGGAGAACATTGTCCCAGTCCTGAAAGATATTGCCACCTGGCTGGCACTGTAACTGATTCCTCAGAAGGCCATTCTGCCATTCTACCATGCCAGCAACTTCATGATAGTGAGGAGCGTACTATAACCAGTGAATTCCATGAGCGTGGGCCCATTGCTGCACTTCTCTGCAAGTGAGTTCCTTGATCAGAAGCCATGTTGTGTGTAATACCATAATGCTGAATAATAAGCCTTTCTGTAAATTCATGGATGGTAGTTTTAGCAGAAGCATCGCATACAGTACAGGCAAATTTATATCTAGAGTGAGCATCTTTTTTAGTAAGGACAAAGTACTGCTTCTTCCATGATGGAAGTGGTCCAATGTAATCAGCCTGCCACCAGGTAGTTGGTTGATTACCCTGAGGAAAGGTGCTGTTTGGGGGCTCAGTGTTGGTCTCTTCTGCTAGCAAAGACCACCCAGCAGTGGCCATAGTTGGGTCAACCTTGGAGAATGGAAGTACATAGCACTGAGCCCTGGCATAGCTCATCTCCGCTCCCATGGCCATTTTCCTCATAAACCTATCAGGCAATAACAGAGGTGGGAAAGGGCCTGACTGACATACACAGAAAGGTCATCCTATCCACTTTATTAAAATTCTTCTCTAGTGAGGTTACCGTTTGATGAGCATTCACATGGGACACAAATAGCTTCACATTTTCTGCCTTTTAAGAGAAGTCTCTCCATACACCTCTTCCCCATATTTACTTGACATCAGTTTTCCAATCATCTTTCTTTCAAGTCTCTGACCATTCTGTCAAACACCAGCCACAGCCCATTAATACTCAGTTCAGAGGCTGTAGCCATTGCATCTAGGATCCACTGGTCATTTTTCACATTTTGCCATTTCTCCTTCCAAGCAAAGTTCACAACCAAGCACACTTGCCAAAGTTGTGCCTGCTGGGAGGATTTTCCTCACTGCTGTTTTTGAGGGATGTCCTGGGGAGTGGCTGAGTGCTACAGTTACCCACTTCTGGGTGGTGCCTACATGTTGACCGTCTCTCAACCAGGTCTGAATTTGTCTTCCTCTTTCAACTAATTGTAGGGAGCTCCCCCATGAGGCCATATATGCAGACTGGGAGAGAAAGGGCAGTGTAGCAAGAGTGGGACCATGGGCATTCCAACTACTTATTCATGTAAATTGCTTGTGCCTTCAAGGTATGCTTGGCCCGTGATCATGTGTATACCACTTCCATCTGATGATATAGTGTTGCTATGCATGTCCAACTTTATGGTTTGATGGGTCAGATAACATTCAGTTCATGGAAAGCAGCTCATGTTACAGGTTAACTTGATGGACTGTGGTCAAGTGTTCCAATTCTACTATGGTCAAGTAGCAGGCCAAAAGCTGTCTCTGGAAAAGAAAGTCGTTATCTGCTGATGATGGCAAGGCCTTCCTCCAAAATGCTAAAGGCCTGCACTGCTCCAAACAGCATCCCTCTCTGCCACTGACATTTCAGGCACCATTGGATCTGCTGGATAATAGGATCCAAATGGCAGAGGAGCTTGCACAGCAGCCTGGGCCCATCTCGGAGCCTTCTTTTGTTCTGGGCTCTGCTCAAAACTAGCAGCTTTTTGGGTTACTTGGTAAACGGATGAGAGAGACACCCAAATGAGTAATACATTACCTCCAAGATCCAAATAAGCCGATTAGACATTGTGCTTCTTTCTGAGCTATAGGAGGGGCCAGATTCAACAACTTTTCCTTCACTCTAGAAGGGATATTTTGACATGCTGTACATCACAAGACCCCTAAAAATTTTACTGAGCTGGAATACTCCTGAATTATCACTGGATTTTTCCCCACTTTCTGATGCTCAAATGTCTTACCTCTAAGTCTAAAGTAGTTACTACTTCTCACGCACAAGGTGCAATAGGCATAATATTATCCATGTAATAGACCAGCATGGTAACTTGCGGAAGGGATAGGCAGTCAAGATCTCTGTGGATTCAATTATGACCTAGGGTTGGAAAGGTGATGCATTCCTGAGGTAGGATGGTGAAGGAGTATTGCTGCCCTTGCCAGCTGAAAGCAAACTGTTCTGGTGGACCTCATGGACAAAGACGGGAAAAAAGGGCATTTTCCAAATCAATAGCTACATACCAGGTACCAGAGGATATGTTAATTTGCTCATGCAATACAATCATGTCTGATACAACAGCTCCTATAGGAGTCACCACTTGGGTGAGCACGTAGAAATTCACTGTCTTCTGCATAGGACAAATAGGAGAGCTAGATGGAGACGTGATGGGAATCACCACACTTGCATTTTTCAAGTCCTTGATGGTGGCACTAATCTCTGCAATCCCTCCAGGGTACTGTTTTTTATTTACTCTTTTTGTAGGTAGAGGCAGTCATAATGACTTTCACTTGACCATTCCCACCATAATACCCCTAAGTCAACAGGTCAGAGGACCAGTGTGGGGATTCTGCTGGCTTCTGAGTATGTCTATTCCAATGATCAATTCTGGAACTGGGGAAATAATGACTGGATGGGCTCAGGGATCCACTGGACCCACCGTGAAATGAACCTGAGCTAAAACTAACTGATCACCGCTAACCCCTACTCTGACTGGAGGGCCACAGCGATGTTTTGGGCTCTTCTGAAATCGGTTAAGAGTTCAGAGCCAGTGTCCAGAAGTCCCCCAAAGTTCTGACATTTTCCTTTTTCCCACACACAGTTACCTTTTTAAAAGGCTGGAGGCTTCTGTGGGGAAGACTGGGAGGAAGATGTACAGTCCCAGGGCTCTTCCTCAGGGGACCTAGCCTTCGCTTTATTAAAGTGGTTCTGGGTCTGCAAACTTGCTTGATTCTGAGACTTGATGGAGGGGCCGTGACTCTCTGTTTTTATGATTTGAGTTAGGCTTTTGTTCAGTTCATCTAGAATTTTTCTCCTTATACAGGTCAAGTAACATTTGGGTATGATTTCCATCTATTTCACCTCTAGCATCACCATGATGAACTAGCCAACACCGCATATCTGCACAGGTCTGACTGCTCTGTTTGCTGCTTTAACTTTGCTGTCCATTATGGTAGCCACTGCCCACCTTGGCACTGGCAATTGAGTCTTCCCCTTAGCCTCTGCCCTCCTAGGTTCCAATTACTCCCATTGCATTTACATTTTCTAATCAAAGTCTGTAGTTCCCACTGTCAGGTCTGGCCTATAGATAACTTGCTGGGGCTCCCCTCACAAATTTATGTCTCAAAGAATTGGTGAAAGTAGTGTCCTCTGGACCCTCCCTGGGGGTCTAAGTCTCAAATGACAAATCCACTCTACATTCCAATATCCCTAAATCTTTAATCCCTTTCTCTATATTAAACCAAGAGAGGTTGCATGTTTGCAATGTGTTCACTGTGGGTTGTCTTTTGTTCCATGTTCCAACAACCAACCAGCCAAACTCTAAGAGCTGTTTCTAACTCCTTGAGTTGCAACATTTAATGTAAAATGTCTTCTTATTGAGTACATATTAATAAGCTTGACCTGATCCAAATGTATGTTCCTCCCAATATTATTCTACTGTATTAATATCCACTTTCACACACGTCCCATAAATTTCTACTAATTTTTTTTTTTTTGAGACGGAGTCTTGCTCTGTCGCCCAGGCTGGAGTGCAGTGGCCGGCTCTCAGCTCACTGCAAGCTCCGCCTCCCTGGTTCACGCCATTCTCCTGTCTCAGCCTCCCGAGTAGCTGGGACTACAGGCGCCCGCCTCGTCGCCCGGCTAGTTTTTTGTATTTTTTAGTAGAGACGGGGTTTCACCGTATTAGCCAGGATGGTCTCGATCTCCTGACCTCATGATCCGCCCGTCTCGGCCTCCCAAAGTGCTGGGATTACAGGCTTGAGCCACCGCGCCCAGCCATTTCTACTTATAAAAATTAGAAAATTCAAGTAAGTTCTTTTGGAGTGTAGTACACCTCCCCATGCATCACACTTTTTGCCTCACCTTTAGGGGTCTTCTGGGACTTGCTCCTGGTTGTATGTCTAGAAGCAACGAGGGGTGATGAGCGTAGGTCATGAAGAGT
>NW_016816248.1:40480-52579 GCF_001698545.2 Rhinopithecus bieti
TGTGCCTGTATGCTTACAGCGCAGTATTGGGGTGGGAGTTACCCGATTTTCCAGGTGTTGTGTGTCTCAGTTCCCCTGGCTAGGAAAACGGATCCCCTTCCCCCTTGCGCTTCCAGGTGAGGCAATGCCTCGCCCTGCTTCAGCTCTCGCTGGTCAGGCTGCAGCAGCTGACCAGCACCGATTGTCCGGCACTCCCTAGTGAGATGACCCCAGTACCTCAGTTGAAAATGCAGAAATCACCAGTCTTCTGTGTCGCTCGCGCTGGGAGTTGGAGACTGGAGCTGTTCCTATTCGGCCATCTTGCTCCGCCCCTCTGTGGGTTGTCTTTTGTTCCATGTTCCAACCAACCAACCAGCCAAACTCTAAGAGCTGTTTCTAACTCCTTGAGTTGCAACATTTAATGTAAAATGTCTTCTTATTGAGTATATATTAATAAGTTTGACCTGATCCAAATGTATGTTCCTCCCAATATTATTCTACTGTATTAATATCCATTTTCACACATGTCCCATAAATTTCTACTTATAAAAATTAGAAAATTCAAGTAAGTTCTTTTGGAGTGTAGTACACCTCCCTATGCATCACACTTTTTGCCTCACCTTTAGGGGTCTTCTGGGACTTAAGTCTGGTTGTATGCCTAGAAGCAACGAGGGGTGATGAGCGTAGGTCATGAAGAGTATCAGCACTGTCTTGCAGGGCAACTGCCTCAGGGGAGGACATTACCATTTCCTCAGGCAATACAAAATTAATATCCTCAAAGGGAAGTAGAAAGGCCAATCCCTTGTGAATGGAGAAGCCTCTACCACTGTGGATAGGGAGACCTCTTCCACTTGCAAAGAAGACTCATCAGAATTTAGGGGCTCAGGCAGGGCACCGTAGCTCATGCCTGCAATTCCAGCACTTTGGGAGACCGAGTCAAGCAGATTACTTGAGGTCAGGAGTTCAAGACCAGCCTGGCCAACATGGCAAAATTCCATCTCTACTGAAAATACAAAAATTAGCCTGGTGTGGTGGTGCGCACCTGTGGTTCCAGCTACTTGGGAGGCTGAGGTGGGATAATTGCTCAAACCCAAGAGGCAGAGGCTGCATTGAGCTGAGACTGTGCCACTTCACTCCAGCCTGGGTGACAGAGTGAGACTCTACCAAAAAAAAAAAAAAGAATTTAGGGGCTCAATGTTCCCAGTTTCATTATGTTCTCCTTATACATCTTCATCTCAATTTACGGGATCTCATTCTTTCATTTGAAGAATGTCCTGAGAACCCCAGCATCTCTGGAACTGGTTTGGAATCCCAGCAGCTGGTACTGGGACATAAATCTTGGCAATTCATTAGCTATTTTATTCACTATTTTCTACTTTTTTATAATTCAGGTTTTACAGTTTTGCCTACGTTCCAATCTTGAAATGTAAACCTTTGTGTTCCTTGTGGTAAACAAATGCCTCGTGTCCTTAGAAAAAGCTTTCTACACCCTGCCTTTTCGTATATAGAAAAGACTGAGTCTGTTTCCTACTCAGACTTTATTTGGAACACTATAATTTAAATCAGTCTCCCCAGATAGAAGCATAGAAAAAGAAGATCGGGGAAGTACGGCGTGTTGTTTCCAACAAGGTGGAAAATTCATCTGAAATGACAGAAATTCTGGGTAACGACGAATCTCTGAGGATTCCTGTGTCACAGCAAACTAGCTGATTGGTCTGTGCAATTGAGCTTATCAATACTTACACTCCCTTTTGAATTGAAAATGAGGCAATTAAAAGTTACTAAATCCCTTGTTTTGAATTGCTTCTGGTCCCTTTGGGTTTGCCATAGCCCAGTTTTGTGCCTTTCATTTTGAGAAGTCCTGTCTTACAAATTTGAAAGTCTGTAGACTCTATTTTGAAATGAGCTTTATTCCAAAAATAGGTTTTACTTTATTATTTTCCACTGCCTCTGGGGATATTTTGACAAAAATGGCAAAACCCAAAGACTTCCTGAAGGCTAATCTTTTTTCTGGGTCATATGATTCTTTTCAGTGTTCATCTGGAGAGGGTTTTATGATAACAATAGGTTTGACTGTTGGTGAACTGGAGAAAATCCTGTTGCTTTAGAGTTAACAATGAGTGCAATTTCAGTGCAGTATGGTTATTTGCTTAATACAATAGAAATTGGTGCAGACTGGACTTGCAAATGTCAAACAGACTGTGTGGGAAAATCTATATCACTGCAACTGAGTCAACAAACAGTTCTGAATGCAGAAATGCTGACAGGACTGTAGCAAGCAATTTGGTCAACTTCAATTCATGTCCAAAGTTAAGCTGGATTAAAAAGATGCCTGTGAAGAAATGGTTAAATATTAAAAACAGCAGGGATCTTAAAACCAAGAGGGGAAGAGAAAGAGGAGCCAGTGAAATGAAACATTAGAAACACAAAACAATATGCAATTAATAATACCTGTCTCAGAGGCAGGCTTATTATAAGGTGGAAGCCACAGAAGAACAAATGATCAAAGAAGCAGCTGAAGTCCTCCAACTCATTACTCACATGCATCATGAAGTGTAAAACAGTGATTAGATGACAGAAAGATACTCTATCTTCCAATATTTTTAAACTTCTAGCTCTGTTGGGTAAACAGTTTCCAAATGGACATGAATTCACTTGAGCCTGATGCGTCTTAGTTTATTGGCCAGACATAGGATTTCAGATATGAACTGAATAAATCACTACCTTACATCACGTAGTTTTCCAGCCCAGCAATACTCAAGAGCATCTGGGTCAAGGGCAAGTTCTGGAGTAGGAGTTGGAAAGCAGAGGTTCTGGGTTGCCTGAGCAATCTGGGACAGGTCAATTTAATTCCATGAGCCCCAGTTTCCTTATTGACACAATGCAAGTATCAGTTCCTTACCTACCTGATTCACAAGGTTGTTGGGAAGGTGTCAAATGTGATTACACACACACACACACACACACACACACACACACACACACGAAAGCACGTTAGCATCCTTAAAGAGCAGGATTCAGCATATTGTCTATGAGCAAAATGAAAATAAATATAACAAATTCTAATGTTTACAGTAAGTAGTATTGCTGTCCTTATGAGTCAAATGATGTCATTATGTCAAATGATGTCATTTGTCAAAAGACAAGCAGGTAGAAAGGCGTGGATCCGAGTCGAATTAGATTTTGGAACTCCAAAGTGCAAGCTGTTAATCACCATTCTAAAACATGGGATGGAGGAAGGGAGTGAGGGTAGATGTATGAGGCATAAGGATCTGTTTAATACCTGAGCATGCGTATAATATGATTTTCCTTAGAATTCCTAGGAGACACTTGGGAGACAAGGAAAAGCTTGCCTACTCTACATACCAGGTGTTCTGGTCATTTAAAAATAATGATTAGTGTATGTCCTGTGCATTTGCATTTTGATTTTGGATAAAAACCAGTTAAAGTCATGGTGGAAATAAAGCTTAAGTGTTAGGTACAGTCATTCGGAGCAATTCATACTTTGATTCAAGCTAGTGATTCAACAGTGGATATCACTGGTCATAAGAGGAATGAGAGGAAGGCTGGAGGAGTGAGAATGCTTCAGTACAGACCTAAGATAGGATTTCTCACCCTCAGAGCCCTTGACATTCCGGGTCACGCAGCTCTTCGCGGTGGGGTTGTCTTGCACGGTGTAGAATGTTGAACAGCACCCCTGGCCTCTACACACTACGTGGCTCTAGCACACACCTTTCCCCCACAGGCTGTGAAACCAAAAAATGTTTTTAGACATTGCTGAATGTCTCCTGGGGTATGAAATTGCTCCCATTTGAGAACCATTGTTCTAAAAACATCTCACAAAAGCATGGGTTATTAGTAACTTCCAGCGTACATGTATAGCAATTGGCACAGCCCGTATTTCATACGCAAATTCTATGTTAGTAAATGGTCGGTAGCACATTGAACTTTTGTTGTTGTTGTGGTTGTTGTTTTGAGGCAGAGTCTCGCTCTGTCAACCAGGCTGGAGTGCAGTGGCACAATCTCGGCTCACTGTCAGCTCCGCCTCCCGGGTTCACTCCATTCTCCTGTCTCAGCCTCCTGAGTAGCTGGAACTACAGGCGCGCAACACCACGCCCCGCTAATTTTTTGTATTTTTAGTAGAGATGCGGGTTCACCGGGTTAGCCAGGATGGTCTCGATCTCCAGACCTCGTGATCTGCCCGCCTCGGTCTCCCTAAGTGCTGGGATTACAGGCGTGAGCCACTGCGCCCGGCACATTGAACTATTTTTAAAGCAATTTTCCAATTTGTGTATGCTTCAAGTAGTAAAAAGTGTTACTCAAATTGATGAGTGTTACCTTATTAAGACTATTTTAGAATTTAGTCAATGAACAGAGCCATCCATTTATTCTTTACCCTTTTTTAGTTTAATTTGTTTTATTCCAAATAAGATTCTGAAAATAGAGTAGCAAGAAATAAAGTAACACTACATAAAATCAAATACATTAAAATGTAATCGCTAAAATTTTTTCTTAAATTTTATGTATGTGAGAAGTTTTCTTTTGCCATGCTAGCAGGGTCCCTTAAAAAAAGCAACAAAGGACAAAAATAGGATTTTTATTCTTTACATGTCTATGATCACAGGAATATATAATGTATACGTATGCACTTATAATATGCAGTTGGTTCAACAGTGTCCCCCAAAATTTATGTCCACTTGGAACCCTAGAATATGACCTGTATGAAAATAAGGACATTTCAGATGTAATTAAATTATAGATCTAGAGATGAGATCATCCTGGATTTAGGCTGTGTCCTAAATCCAATTATTGGTGTCCTTTTAAAAAGAAGAGAGGGGCCTGGCATGGTGGCTCACGACTGTAATCCCAGCACTTTGGGAGTCTGAAGTGGGTGGATTACCTGAGGTCGGGAGTTTGAAACCAGCCTGACCAAAATGGCGAAATTCTGTCTCTACTAAAAATATAAAAATTAGCCCAGCATGCTGGCATGCGCCTGTAATCCCAGCTACTCAGTAGGCTGAGGCAGCAGAATCACTTGAACCTGGGAGGCAGAGGTTGCAGTGAGATAACGCCACTGCATTCCAGCCTCGGAGACAGAGCAAAATTCCGTCTGAAAAAAAACAAAACAAAACAAAACAAAAAAACAAAGAGAGGTTACAGAGAAGCGCATGAAGAAGGCCACTGCAGATAGAGGCGGAGATTGAGGAGAAGCATCTATAAGCCAAGAAATGCCACCTGTTGCCTGCAACCACCAGAAGCTCATGTCGTAAATTCTCTCCTCTAGCCTCCAGGAGAAACCAGCCCTGCCTTATTCCAGACTTCTGGCCCCCTTCACTGTGAAGGAATAAGTTTCTGTTATTTTAAACCACTCAGTTTGTGGCCATTTGTTACAGCAGCCCTAGGAATCTAATATAGTATCTATGTATCTATTAGTAGAAATCATATTCCCAAGATGTTGATCTCTTTCATTCTTGATCAGGCTAGTGTCAGCGTATTTTGGCAAATCCATCTGCAGGACCAGCGTACAGTGCAGTATCCTGCAGAAGGGAGGGACAGACCTCTTTTTTTAAGCATGAAGAAATATGGAAACATCTTCTAAACATGTAGGATGTCCTGGTTATTTTTGGAGACTGTGCTAACATCTGCCAACTGTCATTGTAGGGCAAATATGTTTGCATTGTAGGTATGATAGGGAACATGACGTTGGGAAGTCATCATCTCTGACCTCTCTAGTTCAGTGGATTCCACTAACACAGGTGAGGAGCAGATAATCACCAAGCCCTGTGAGATATGCTCTGGTCCGGCAAAGCATAAGAATTGGAAATCTAATTCACTGAGTTCTAACACCTTGGGACATTTTGTCTTGAAAGCAAAAAGATGATCATTTGAAGTCATGTGATTGTGGAATAGACAGAAGGCTGACCAAACAAAGTTAGCCAGTGTACAATGGAGAAGACCCAAAAATAAAGAATGAAGGATTGTAGAAGAACACAGCAATGTCAGACTCAGCATTGAGGAAGAGGCAGCAGCCGCCCATGGGCTTTGGAGCACAGAACTCATGGGATTTGGAGGCAGACAGAGCTGGATTCAAATCTTCTTTCTACATCTTCTTCACTTTTGGCAGATGACGTGAAATCGTTAACGCCTTGGTTTCACATCAACGGAAAAGCGTACTTTATTGGCTTCCTGTTTGACCTGGCACGTGATGGGCACTCACACGGGAAGTGGCAAGGATGTCAGAGCTACCGCCCCCTGTACAAGCCCCCATTCTGTGAGTAAGGAAAATAAATCAGGAAAAACAATTGTTATAAAATTGGGTGGCAATCTGTTCAAACACTGTTTTTAAGTTGATTGCTTGAAAGGCACAAGTGTGTGATGTGTGACAAGCCTTCCTCTAGTGATCCCACACTGACTTTGCATCAGAAACAACATTTATGAAAATCCCAGGCTAGATGTTTGTCTTTGAGGGACTCAATTTAGGTTAAGAGAATTGGAGGAAAATAACACAAATTTTCTATTTATAAAGTAACACTCTCTTTTAAAGCGTTTGTGATCTTTATAAAATGGAATTTGATGCTTATGTGTTTATCCTTTCGACAGCCAGCAGTAAAGACCAGTTAAAATAATGAAATTTGCAATTATGGTTTATTGCCATATTCTAACATCCAGAAATGGAAATAAAATTTTAGAAGGATAAATTAAGGTCTTTTATTGCCCTGTTCCCTATTGATATTGAGGAGATCTCAGCTATAAAGCAGAATCAACTTAGATATCTATTTTTGAGGCATATATGTGTTTATCTTTAAAACGTAGACTTATTTAAAAAGCAAATTGGCCGGGTGCAGTGGCTCATGCCTGTAATCCCAGCAGGTTGGGAGGCCAAGGCAGGTGGATCACGAGGTCAGGAGATTGAGACCATCCTTGCTAACACAGTGAAACCCTGTCTTTACTAAAAAAAAAAGAAAAAAAAGGAAAAAAAAATTAGCCGGGCGTGGTGGCGGGCACCTGCAGTCCCAGCTACTTGGGAGGTCGAGGCAGGAAAATGGTGTGAACCCGGGAGGCAGAGCTTGCAGCAAGCCGAGATCTCACCACTGCACTCCAGCCTGAGAGACAGAGCGAGACTCCATCTCAAAAAAAATAAAAATAAATAAATAAATAAAAACCTTAGACTTAAATGGATCTACAGAAAACCTCGCTAACATTTTAAAACATGACAGCTGTAGTGAAAACATCGGAACACATTGGGTCAAATTAGATTAAGTTGCATTATGTGACTCTTGTCAATAAAATGCATTCCAAAATCTGTGCTATCTAGTAAAAATAAGATCAAGGAATTCCAATGTTGTAGTGATGACAAAGTTCTCAAATAAAAGCCTTCATGTATCTTTGAAAAGAGATTTTAAAAAGCAAATTGCCCATTTTTAGTGGGGAGTTGATTTTTAATGAGGAAACGTCTCCCAAATACTAAAGGAAGGCCAAGAAGGAAGCAGAAATGCTGTTCAACTTTACAAGGGGAAAAATGTAAGCCATTTCTTTGCTCTCTCCTGATATATATATGTATTTTTAAATAACATTTTCTCAACTAGCTTATTTTTTGGCACACAAAGAAGACTCTCAGTTTCTTTTCATTCTGTTCATTAGTTGACAGGACCTCCAGGTAAAAGAAATGTTTTTAATAAAATATATTCCCTCACAGTGTGGAGGAGAAGGTAGCTAAGCAAGAATAAAGGTGTTATCGCTGGCTCCTCTGGGACATATATGATGTTCACTTTAATCGATTTGATCATCCCTGAATTGCTGATTGCTGCTGTTTTCTCTCCAAGGCACAAAAGGGAAGCTGAGTATATTTATATATGTACATATGCAGGATATACACGCTGCAGTAGCCATGCTCATTGGCTTTCTTTTTTACCTCTCTCTGTTTCTGCCTTTCTTCTCACTGTGAGCTGAAAAATGGAAGCAATTTGCTGGAGCCATTCCTAAAGCTCTCCCACCCGGCACCTTGACTTTTATAATTGCTATGATATTTCACCCGAGCCAGCCGAAATGAGCGGAAACGGTGAGTGGGCTAGAGTGAGGGTGCTCATATGCTGATGTGTCATGGCAGCATCCCATAAATATTTGTGTCCCATTTCTCCTCGGACACGGAGGAACCGCTCCAGCCGCCAGGCAGGGATGTGTAGGAGAGGTCACATGGCCCCCCATTTCCTCTGAGACCTGAGACTTTAATGGGCATTGTTTAAATTACCCTTGAGACAAAGCTAGCATCTTCAGCAACAACCCTTCATCCCGTCTCCTACTCTGCAGAAATTCACGCTCTGTGTAACCATATCTTGGCCCTTGTTTTAAAAATTAAGCATCCAAATGAACAATGAACCATCGATTTTAGGATAACAAGTTCTATCCCTATTTGTTTTTTGTTTTTGTTTTTAGAGGGAGTCTCGCTGCGATGCCCAGGCTGAAATGCAATGATGTATTCTCGGCTCACTGTGATGTCGGCCTCCTGGGTTCAAGGGATTCTCCTTCCCCAGCCTCCCAAGTAGCTGGGGCTATAGATGCCTGCCACCACGCCCAGCTAATTTTTGTATTTTTAGTAGAGACGGGATTTCACCATATTGGCCAGGCTGGTCTCGAAACCCTGACCTCAGGTGATCTACCTGCCTCAGCCTCCCAAAGTGCTGGGATTTTTTAATGTTCTGGTTAAAGACCCATCTTTCTTTGCGCATTATCTGAATTGGTGGTTAGATCCAAATTTCACAGTGCTTCTCACTCGCGTCCAGGCTCGTGGCCACTCAACAGCCCTTCCTGACATGCCTTCCCCCAAGACAGATTTATTTTCTTCTAACTTCCAGAAGGATGGTTCCCTTCACTGTTTAATTAATATATTGACAACTTCCTCCAATTGCATTTTACCTCATAGATCAATCACTGCCCCATTGTCACTCTGTTATATGTAAATATATTTAATCAAAAAGATTGAATTACTTCTCCATCATTTATAGTGTTGCTCACACGAAAGCTGGGATCAAAGGCATCAGAGAGATGAAAAGTGCTTGTATCAGCCTCCAACCTAAGTCATTCCCCAAATCACCCTTTCTAGCTCCTGGCATCTTGCTATATTTCCTATCTCTAGGACTCAGGAAAGTTCTGGATGCATTTGTCCACTATTTTCATGTCTCATGTGCTTTGGTTGGATAATGATGAACCAACAATAATTATAACAACTTTGAGGTCCTATGTTCACCTTCACTTTCAAGTCATTTGCCCTAATTTGATGTCAGTCCCATTCATTCGTTCCATTATTGACAGGCATTTCGCTGGGCACAGAGAATAAAGCCGAAATGAGAAAGATGAGCCTCTTGCTTTCAGGGAGCTAAGAGTCCGAAAGAGGAAACAGCCACATAAACAAGTAAATACAACCCCTCCCTTGCTGGCTTGTTGGATAACAAGCGGCTCAGTTACCGCTAGGTTAGGTTTGAGAGCATGGTCAAGTCTTCCCAGCATTTGCATTTTCTCGAGTTCCTTTCAGGCTCTCTGATCTGCAGACTGGATGTTCAGGGTGCACGTGTTAGTGGAAGCCCTGACTAAACTGACCTTAACAAAATGAGGACATTTACTCTGCCTCCAAATGTGTGGGGGTCTCCACCTGAGGGTATGGTCATCATTGCAACAAACATAAAAGCAAAAGGCACAGCTGACACAGGCAAGTGCCCTGTAGGAGAACCTATGCATTACTCCAAACTCTGCTCAGATGTGTAACAAACTTACACTATTAACAAACTCTGCTCCAAACCCCACTCAGATATGTAACAAACTTACATTTTAACAAGAGATTTAAGAGAAGTTATATTTGATCTTTACAACATTGAAATGTCAGTTCTTTGACATTTTATATTCTGATTGGAACAGAAAGGATATCATTTAAAAATATTGTTTCTTCTACAATTTGTATATTATTATAGACAGGACAAGCTTCATATACTTAAAGATATTTATAATGCATAGCGTGTAGTATTTCATGTACTAAGGTTCACTCTTTACAATGTCTTATGCTATGTTTTATTCACGTCAGGTGTTTACAATCATATTTTCTATTTTTTTTTAATTTTTGTTCTACAGATGATGTTTTGCTTTAGCATGAGCTTCTAAGACCTGCCCTAACATTCCTCCATTTCCAGTTAATAAAGCAGTGAGCATTTCCAAAACAAAGCAAAGAGACCACGTGACTTATGTAACGTAGTGGGACACATTTATTATGTAGATTATATTGAGGGATTTCAGTATGTAATAGAAAGTGCGTAGACTTGGAAATAAAAAAAAGATTTGATTTCAGGCTTGTCTTGTTCATTTCCTGGCTGTGTGGTCTGAGGTGTTTACTAACCCCTCTGATTTTCAGTTTCTTCATTTCTAAGGAAGAATGGCAATGGCTACTTTTTAGATTTATTATGAGGATTAAATGACATATTATATATAAAATGCATGGAGTGCAGTAGAAACATAGTGAATGGCACGTATCTCTTGAAGAGAGGAAACTCAGACAGCATATTAAATCCAGTATAGAGACATGACAAATACCATTTTCAAAGCTTTTGTCAGGAATAGCTTAAAAAGTTAGATCTTTCTAGGACTATATCCTAAAAGAGTACTAAAAACACATTGGTTAATTTGCAGGCATTGCTTCTAATCTAGCAAATTCCCAACTTGATTATTTTAACTGGAGGCATTAAAAGCAATTTATTTTCAGCAAAAGGTCTATTTACTGAAAGAGGAGAAGAATAAAAAGGAGGAAAATGAAAGAATAATAACAATGATACTCTCAATGAGATAAATCACATAAAAATATGAAGGTATCTATATTGGCTGATGCATTGAGAGAGACAGAAATGGCAAGTGAAAATCTTTTAATGAAGAGGCTCTTTAGCAAGTGTATTTTATAGCTTCTATTTTATCACAAGATTTTCCTTCCAGCAACATCTATATGAAGAGAATTGCCACCAATTTCTTTAATTTGATTCAATTTTAGGATAAAAAAATCTACAAATAAAATATTCTGAGAGTGAGAGGTGACTCATTCAGAGAAGAAATATTAATGACATTATTTTGATACTGACCAGTGTTTCTCAGGATAGTGCTTTATTACTATTTTTAAGGTATTTTTTCTTCCAAAATGGAAATATCTTAAAGAATTTTGTTGATTTTGTAAGTAATATATTCTCATTTAAAAAACTATAAACAAGAGCTGAGGCCAACTGTAATGGCTCACGCCTGTAATTCCAGCACTTTGGGAGGCTGAAGTGGGTGGATCCCATGAGCTCAGGAGTTTGAGACCAGCCTGGGCAACATGGTGAAACCCCATCTCTGGAAAAAAAAAATTAGCCTGGTGTGGTGTTACATGCCTGTAGTTTCAGCTACCTGGGAGGCTGAAGTGGGATGATTATTCGAGCCCAGGAGGTCTGAGACTGCAGTGAGCCAAGATCGTCCCACTGTGCTCCAGTCTGGATGACAGAGCAAGACCCTATCTCAAAAAAAAAAAAAAAAAAAAAAGAAAAATAAGTAAGAGCTGAGTGTGGTGGCATGCATCTCTAGTCTCAGCTACTGAGGAGGCCAAGATGGGAGGCACACCATGAGACCAGTAGTTCAAGTCCAGCCTGGGCAACATAGTCAGACTCTGCCTCTAAAAAAAAAAGAAAAGAAAACTATATAAACAATACAGAAGCCTATCAAATAGAAAATATAAGACATGGCTAACAACTCGAGTTATATCTTTTTCTTCGTTTTTCACATGTAACTTTATTGTTGTAATAAAATCACATATATGTTGCTATAGAACCAGGCATTTTCCCCTGATACATTGCAGCAGCTTTCTATATCCATCCACACAGATATATCTCATTGTTTCTACTGGGTTCATAGGGTCCCGCTATGCAGAGTTTTTATCATTATTTAATCAATTCGCATCGGTGGTTATATGGGTAATTTCTTGATGTTAGTTTTGCACCAGTTGCCTAGAGCTGTGATAACAAAGTATCAAAACTGGGAACTTAAAACAGAAATTTAGCCGGGCGCGGTGGCTCAAGCCTGTAATCCCAGCACTTTGGGAGGCCGAGACGGGCGGATCAC
>NW_016816248.1:52902-61103 GCF_001698545.2 Rhinopithecus bieti
AAAAAATACAAAAATCTAGCCGGGCGAGGTGGCGGGCACCTGTAGTCCCAGCTACTCGGGAGGCTGAGGCAGGAGAATGGCGTGAACCCGGGAGGCGGAGCTTGCAGTGAGCTGAGATCCGGCCACTGCACTCCAGCCTGGGTGACAGAGCAAGACTCTGTCTCAAATAAATAAATAAATAAATAAATAAATAAATAAATAAATAAATAAAACAGAAATGTATTCTATCTGGAGGCCAGAAGACCAAAATCAAAGTGTTGGCAGGATCACGCTCCCTCTAAAAGTGCTAAGGGAGGACCCTTCTTTGCTTATTCCTTCCTAGAAGTTGCCAGCAGTTCTTGGCATTCCTTTTAGATGCATCACTCCAATCTGTGTCTTTCCATGACCTTTGCCCATATGTCTGTGTCTTTGTGTCTCTTCTCATAGGAACACCCACAATGTTGGATTAAGGTCCCACACTGCTCCAATAAAACTCATTTTAACTAAATGACCCTATTTCCAGATAAATTCACCTTCTGAGATTCTGGGAAGGACATGAATGGGGTCAGGAAGTTGAGGGGAGGGTATCCAACTGACTGAAATTACCAAAAATAAAGCTCCAAAGAACAGATAATCTGCACATTTGTCTGATTGTTACCTAAAAAGGAAAATATGTTTTCTTTTCTTTTGAGACAGTCTCACTCTGTGGCCCAGGCTGGAGTGCAGTGGTGCAATCTCAGCTCACCGCAACCTCCTGAGTAGCTGGGATTACAGGCGCCCATCACCACACCTGGCTAATTTTTGTATTTTTAGTAAGGACGGGGTTTCCCCATGTTGGCCAGGCTGGTCTTGCACTCCTGACCTCAAGTGATCCACCCGCCTCCGCCTTCCAAAGTGCTGGGATTACAGGCATGAGCCACTGCGCCTGGCCCTAAAAAAGAAATTGATAGATTAAAATTTGTCACATTTCCAAGCCTTGTAATACGGATTTCCAGGTTTTCCTCCTAAAAGCTGGCGTTCCCACAGGAGCAGCGTTCCACATTCGTCAGCCCTGGGTAGCGCCATGTTTGTTAAACTGCTCGGTTTAAAAACAGAGTTTATTGTTTTCCTTTAAATTCTTTTGATTATTTGTAAGTTGAGCATTAAAATAAAACAAAACAAATTTATGGTCACTTGTATTCTTTTACAACTTATCATTTTGGTTATTGGCCATTATTCTATTGTGGAATTTGTATTTTTCTTAATGTTTCTTAAAACACTTTTTATATAATAAAAGTATCAAGCCTTTGTCTCTGTGTTGCAGAAATATTTTCCATTTGCTGTTATTGTTTGTATTAGTAGTTGTCAATAACTTCATTTTTGCCTCACAAAAGTTTTTACTTTTTATAAAGTCCATGTTGGTCCTTTCCCTAAGATTGTAAGACCTCTCTCACTACCGATTTTTAGGACATTTTGGGGGGTTTTGTTGGCAAAGACATCCAGTACCCCTTCAGGCCCAGCTTGCCCTGGCTTGTCTTGACTCCTGGGATTTTTTTCACTCATTAGTCCTCCTTTTTAATCCCAGGTGCCTCGCATCTCTTAGAAACTCCCCAAAGTTCCTTGTCCATTGATGGGCCTAACCTCTGATTTCCAGGGTGTCGCAGACTTTTCCCCCTTATTTTTATATGTCGTCTGTCATTGGCATGGAATTTGGGGTGAGGTTTGGGGCTTACCATGGGCTCCATTTGCCATCTGGCAAACAGAAGCCAGTGCTCATTAAATAATAGATACTAGAAAATCCGTTAATGAGGAAAATAAACCCATATGGGAGTGGTAGACTTTATATGTTCCAAAGGAATTAAATACATTCATCTCCTTCTATTTGTAGTTTTGGAATGCTTAGTGAGGCCTTATAAATCTAGACTCCTCTTTAAAAACAAAACATAAACTTAAAAAGCAAACACTTTAGAATTCTGATTACAACAATAATACGGGTTTATCAGTTGGGAAATATGAGCTCCCAGTTAGAACTTAAAATAATAGTTGGTTTTTCACAAAATATGCTAGCTCCCTGTCCACCCCCTCACTTCTACGAAAAGTAGTTAACTGCTTAGCAGAATGCTGGTGTCACCTGCTTTCTATATGAACTAACTGAACCACTCTGGAGTTCATAGTTGAAGGGTTTATAGCCTAACCTAAGCAAGTTCTGCTTTTACTTTAATTGCAGCTTTGATTACGTCATCCTCTGCTTCACTCTTTAATGGTCTCCTCGGCTCTTAGGGTAAAGTACAAATACCAGAACATGACCTGCAGGAGCCTTTATGAGGGGGTTCCTGCTTGTGCTTTCGGTTTTCAAAGCTCCCAACCCAATGACCTTTCAGTTCTTGATTCCTTCTGCCTCAAAACTTTTGAGCATGGGGTTCCCTATACTTGGTGTACCTTTCTGCTCAGTGGTGGGCTTCATGTAGGTAACTCCTAAGCATACTTTGCTTCTTAAGGATCTTTCTCTGGAAACTCCTTCAGGGAAACCTTGCCAGATGCCTCCAGGCTAGGTTAGATTGCTCATTACTCAAAGTCATTGATGTGGTTTGGCTGTGTTTCCCACCCCCACCCAAAATCTCATTTTAAATTGTAATCCTTATAATCCCCACCTGTCAAGGGAGCGAGCAGGTGGAGGTATTTGAATCAGGGAGCGAGCAGGTGGAGGTATTTGAATCATGGGGCGGTTTCCCCCATACTGTTCTCGGGATAGTGAGTTCTCACGAGATCTGACAGTTTTATAAGTGTTTGGTAGTTCCACCTGCATTCATGCTCCTTCTTGCTGCCGTGAGAGGAAGGTGTCTTGCCCCTCCTGCACCATCCGCCATGATTGGAAGTTTCCTGAGGTCTCCCCAGCCAGGCTGAACTGTGAGTCAATTATTCCTCTTTCCTTTGTAAATTACCCAGTCTTGGGCAGTTCTTTACAGCAGCACGAAAATGGATTAATAGTCATATATCTTCCTTTAATTTCATAACATTTATCAAAAATGTAAAAAAATAAAAAGTCACTTTTTGAATACCAGCTCTGTGAGAGCAGAAAACATTCAATATTCTGTCTTCGGTCTAGAAAAAATGCCTAGCAGGTAGTAGAAAATCGTTGAATTTGTGGTTTTTAATGAATGAGAGTAATCTAGGTCATCAAAGTGGTTGTGTGTATGTTGTGTAGGAGAGTGAAGGAGTTGAGTGTGGGATAATTCAGTGTGCCACCAGGCATTCTATCTGGTTCAGAAGTCACCAAGAAATCCTTTTTTCTCCATAGCCAATCATTCACTTTCCTGTCCAAAAAGATTTGCATTGGAATACACAAACACACAAAAATAAAAATAAACAATGTGAGGTTGTTGTTTCTCCCACCAACAGGTTTGCTTCTGTGTTTTCCATGGATATATTTTTCAGTATGAGTTACATATTTATACACTTTATTTTTAAATTTGTGACTTCTTTAAAAAACCTTCAAATCCTGTAGTCACTGTGCCTGGGAGGTGCTTCTGACTGGGATCCTCCTGTCTGTGCCCTGAGACACTGCAGCATGAGCAGACAGCTTGCTGTGTAAATGTGAACAGGTCACAAGGTAAGCAAGAAAAAACTCAAATTTCAAAACTATTATAAATGACTTAGTCTTACAGAAACAATTGACTCATAACATGGATCAGCCCCACAGAAACAGAGCTGCTTTTATGCAGGTTCTTGATGTTTGCACAAGAATTAGATGTATTAATGGAAGGCATATTTTGCATTTTTCCACCTAGTTTTCATTCTATTTTTTTTTAAAAAAACAAGATGCCATGGCCATTGTAATGTTAATTAAGTAGTATGCTAGAGCCTGCTCAAAAGCTAAATTTTTTTTATGAATTTTGAGGCCAATGTCAATCAATCATATTGGTTGCTTGAAATTGGCCAAGGTGGGAACATTTCACCAAGAGAACAGGCGAATGCTGCAGGACCCTACCCACCTTCTGCAGAGAGCCAGTGGTCAAGTTTTCACCAGCACCATTGACTGGTATAGGAAAAACTTCCCCTCTTCAGCAATGCACAGGTTATTCTGTACCAGAGGCTGAAGAAGCCACATCAGTACATGCAGAATTTCTTTGCCCACATTTATGCTATTCTAGGTAAGCTTTCATTTCAACCGTATCTTTCCATTTCTGGCTATGTGGGAACCTAAATTATTTCTTGAACGTGCACCTTAAGGGATTACAATTAACTTGATTCTTATTAAAAGTCAGAAAAGAAACCTGGGGGAAGTCAGATGATCTTCACATCTAGATGGCTTGGGTCCCAATCCTGGCTCTGGCCTTTCCTAATCTCTTCACTGGAGCAAGTTATCTAATCTCTTCGTGCCACAGTTTCTGCATTTCTAAAATGTGGGTAATAGTATTCCCTATCTTTTCAGACTTTCCAAAGAGTAACTGAAAGCATATATATGAGATTACATATATATGAGTTAGAATAGTGTTTGGCACATGGTGATCAATAAAAATTCATTGTGAATGGTCTCCAACTTAATGGATTGACTTATGATGGTGGGAAAGCAATATACATCCAGTAGAAACCATACTTTGAATTACCACATGACCATTTCATCTTTCACTTTAAGCATAGTATTTAATAAATTACATGAGATATTCAACACTCTAACAGGCTTAGTGTTAGATAATTTTGCTGAACTGTAGGCTAAGGTAAGTGTTCTGAGCACATTTAAGGTAGATTAGGCTAAACTGTGATGTTTGGTCGGTGAGGTGTATTAAATGCATCCGGGATTGGTCATATTTTCAACTTAGGATGGGCTTATTGGGCTATAACACTATTGTAAGTCAAGGAGCATTTGTATTCTAATTTTTTCTTTTGAAATAATTCTAGACCTACAGAAAAGTTATAAAAATAGTACAGAGTCCCTGCGTATATTTCGCTCAGTTTCTTCTAATGCTGACAACACTGCCCTGTTGCTATTAAATAACCTACAGACTTTACTCAGACTTTGGCAGCTTCCTCTGAAAGGGTCTCTTTGCACTCTACAATCCCTCTTTGCACTTAGTTGTAACACATTGCGCGCCTCTGGTCAAGTAGGGTTCCTTAGTCTGCTTTTCTTTTATGACCTGGACACTTTAAAGTCAGTTATATCTGTAGAAAGTCTCTCGATTTGAGTTTGTGTGAGTTTTCATGATTAGACTGAGGTTGTCCGTTTTTGGAAAGACAGCCACAGAAGCATGAGGATGTCCTTCTGAATGCATCATGTCATGGAGCCCATAGGGTGCTGATTGTGTCATCACTGGGGATGTAACCTTAATACCGGGTGACAATCTGATCGAGTTGGGATGTTTATCCCACCCAAGTTTCATTATGAACTCGAATCCCCAGCACTGGAGGTAGGGGCTGGTGGGGGCCTGGTTTGGATCTTGGGAGAGGATCCCTCATGGATTGGTGCTGTCTTCATGATAGTGAGTTTTTGCAAGATCTGGTCATTTACAAGTGTCACATCTCCCACCCCACACTCACTCTTGCTCCTGCTTTTGCCATGAGATGTGCCCACTCCCGCTTCACCTATCATGATTGGAAGCTTCCTGAGGCCTCCCCAGAAGCGGATGCCACTTTGCTTCCTGTACAACCTGCAGAACCATGAACCAATTAAATCTTTTTTCTTACATAAATTACCAGCCTAGGCCGGGCGCAGTGGCTCATGACTATAATCCCAGCACTTTGGGAGGCTGCAGCAGGTGGATCATGAGGTCAGGAGTTCGAGACCATCCTGGCCAACATAATGAAACCCTGTCTCTACTAAAAATACAAAAATTAGCTGGATGTGGTTGTGCGCACCTGTAATCCCAGCTACTCGGGAGGCTGAGGCAGGAGAATCGCTTGAACCTGGGAGGTGGAGGTTGCATTGAGCCAGGATCACGCCATTGTATTCCAACCTGGGCAATAGAGTGAGACTGTCTCAAAGTAAAATTAAATTAAATTACAGCCTCAGGCATTTCTTCATAACAATGCTAGAACAGCCTGATACGTACGAAACCCATCTGCCATCTTTCTCCACCCTAGTAGTGCCATTTTTTCCTTCTGAAATGAAAGTATCTCATGTGGAGGTACTTGGAGAGGATGCATACATTCTGTTTTCCATAATTTTTTTCACAAACTAACTTTACTATTAATAACTTTTTATTCTTTGTTTCCTCATCCTTTTCTGAAACATGTATTTCACAATTGACTATGCCAGTTGACGCTTATGTGTATCATAGTAATTTTAAACATGACTTTAAAAAGTCCCTCTCTCAAACAAGTAATTATACCCCAGAGAGAGGAGTCTAACTATGCTTAGACTCAAAGGGTTAGAGAAGCGCCAACTATCTGATTCTACCAAGAGGCAGAGTGTGAACTGAGTTAGACACAAGGCAGGGAAGGGCAGAGGACCTCTCCTGGGAGAGGAAAGGTGAATGTCTTCTGGCCTGAGAACACACGTTCACAAATGTCTGACTATGATTGTGCTGAGCAGCTGATCAGAGCTGGGATTAGGGACATTGGTGCCTGGAAAGCATAGTTGAGCTGCACTATACTTCAGAAGTAGTCAAGGGAAGAGCACTTCGCTGGCCACAGTTGTCAGCAAAAGATTCTTCAATCAGATGTCAGCATCTGGGAGTGAAGGAAAGGGTTTTTATCCTGCCTTCCTTGCAGAAGTGCATTTGATTCATGGCTACCACATCAGCAGATGACTCACCCCTCCTGGGCATTCCATGGCTATGCAGACCTGCTTGTTAAGTAAACCCATTGATGTTCCAGGTGCAAATGGCAGAGTTAAAGTCACCAATAAAATGTGAAGGGAGTGTTTTAAAAAATTATTTGACTCTCTCCATCGGATCATGGTGTGAGCATTTGAGGCAATAGAGTGTGTAACAAATTATTGGAGAAAAAACATCTATATCTATACATCTATTTATTTATAAATTTCTTTTCAACACAACCCATATCCATGCAGTCTACTTCAGCTTCCTAGTTCACATGAACATAAACTGATATGGTATCAATGCAGTTGGTGGGCTGTGGTTCCCTTTTCTAATGGTATGGTGATTTCCATTGTCTTTCCCCTGTCATTAGAGAAAGACCACTCCTATTTAAATGCTGGTGGATAGATTCATACATATTAGCTTCTGGACACCAGTCATTAAGACACCATCTGTCTGTTTAAATACGGTGCAGTTTGTACACAGAAAACCCTGGAATTATCTGTTCTTCTTTGAACAAAGAGAGTGGGTAGCACACATTCATGCCAAAACAAAACGAACAAGCATTTTGGTCAAATATGAGCTGTCCTATATCCACTTCAATTTGAACTCATACCCATTATATATTTTGAGGTAGGGAAAGGAGTCTATTTAATGTTGGATATCTTTTTTTTAATCCATGCATAATAGATGTACATAGTTATGGGGTGCATGTGATATTTTAATACATTCATATAATTTGTAAAGATCAAATCGGTGTACTTCAGACATTCATCATCGTAAACATTTTTCTTTCTGCTAGAACCATTAGAATTCTTGCTATTTTGAGGCATACAAAACAGATTATTATAAACTATAGTTACTAATGTTGGAATATCTTTAACTTAAGGTCCTGGCTGAAGGGAAACAGTGAAGTGCTAGCAGAAGAACAGAGGTGTTAGGAGAAAGGCTTCTACCTCTCATTGTGTTTCTGGCCTTGGCTCTCAAGCCAGTACTAAGATAAAAAAAAATTCGGTATATGTTACATCAAGCACAATTTTCCACATAGAGGGAATTTCAGGGATAATTGTCATTCTCTTTACCACAGATGCAAGCAGACATTGACACACGCACAGACATGTGTACATTTCACAGGAACTTTGAAACATGAAGACCAGAATGAGGACTGAAGAGACAAACTGAGAATTTCCTGGACTCAGCACATTCTTATGTATAGGAATAACCAAATTCTGCAGCTCCAAAAGGGTCAGACTGTTTGGAGAAGATCCCAATAAACATGTCAACCTGAGGTCTTTTATTCTGTTCATTACCTCCAAACCTCCCAACGCTCACAGGTCCCCTCCATCACTAATCAGAACAAGGATTGCTTTTTGTCCTGCAACCTTCCCGTTACAAGCGAACCAATTAAAAGTGAAAAATTGTGCTTCAACTGTGAAAAAGGTTCCAGCTCCTAAAGAAGATGAACTGGAACGAAAGGGCTCCTTTGTT
>NW_016816248.1:63140-99725 GCF_001698545.2 Rhinopithecus bieti
AGAGCATCAACAGTCGTGGCCTTTTGAGACTGGCACATTGTCACTTCTGCTGCATTCTTGTGGCCAAAGTAGCAAGGCTAGCCCAAATTAAAGGTGGGGAAGTGAAGGTCAGCTCCTGGATGGACTCAGGAGACCGTGAATTGCGGCAACAGCAGAATGACGCTGCCACAGCACTGACACTCAAATGGGAGTTTCAAATCAGCATAGAGGGAAGTATGTATGCAGTAGAGGAAAACAACTGAACGTCTAAACCCCAATTAATAAAACCACAAGTATAATAGAGAAAAGTGAGGTATTATCTCTATAAACTTGAAGCTGAAAAGGCTTGCTTTATTTATTTTTTGAGATAGAATCTTGCTCTGTTGCCCAGGCTGGAGTGCAGTGGCATGATTCTGGCTCACTGCAACCTCCACCTCCCGGGTTCAAGAAATTCTCCTGCCTCAGCCTCGCAAGTAGCTGGGAGTACAGGTACACACCACCACACCCAGCTAATTTTTGTATTTTTAGTAGAGATGGGGCTTTACCGTGTTGGTCAGACTGGTCTCGAACTTCTGACCTCGTGATCCACCCACCTTAGCCTCCCAAAGTGTTAGGATTATAGGCGTGAGCCACTGTGCCTGGCCAAAAAGACTTTCTCCAGAAAGATATATATCTTAGAATTTATACTAAAGAGGATCAACTGTATTGCTACATAGAAAATTTAAAGCATCTATATGACATATATGACAGCATCAAAAATAAAAGACAAATTTCGAATTTGACAATATATGCAACTATATCCATAAGATCAGTATCTTTGATAGTCTTAACTCGTACAAATCAGTTTTTTTTAAAGACAGTATCAACACTATAGAAAAAAAGTTAAGGGAAATGCAGAGGCAGTATGATGGAGGAGAAACATAAATTGGCTATTAACATGGGAAGAGAGAAATAGTAATTAAAATGATAGACTAGGATGGGCCCGGTGGCTCACATCTGTAATCCCAGCACTTTGGGAGGCCAAGGCAGGCGGATCACCTGAGGTCAAGAGTTTGAGACCAGCCTGACCAATATGGTGAAACCCCGTCTCTACTAAAAATACAAAAATTAGCTGGGCATGGTGGCAGGCACCTGTAGTCCCAGCTACTTGGGAAGCTGAGGCAGGAGAATGGCTTGAACCTAGGAGGAGGAAGTTGCAGTTAGCAGAGATAGTGCCACTGCACTCCAGCCTGGGTGACAGAGCAAGACTGTCTCAAAAAAACAAAAAAGACTACAAAGTTTTCATCATTGCATTGTTAAAATGTCAATATTGCCAAAGGTTGATACTTTGGCCCCTTCATACTTTGTTGGTAGAAGTGTAAATTGAAACTGAGTTTTCATCTATAAGTCATATATAGGAATATTACTTTAGTAATTATTGGAATTAAATATGATTTAAAAAACTTCAGCCATATTACATTTAAAGGCATTTAATTTAGCAATGAACAATTTGAGAATTGGTCAGCCCCCAGAATCATAGCAGATTCCCAGAAA
Source organism: Rhinopithecus bieti (assembly GCF_001698545.2). Taxonomy (NCBI): domain Eukaryota; kingdom Metazoa; phylum Chordata; class Mammalia; order Primates; family Cercopithecidae; genus Rhinopithecus; species Rhinopithecus bieti. The sequence continues at coordinate 64,653 of NW_016816248.1, forward strand.
CTCCAGGGGTGCCTCATGGTTAGAACAAATTTATAGACAAAAAGGTAAAATGACATACAGGAATTGGAAGTATGGTACAGAAGCAGTGAGATTGGTTACAGTTTGGCATTTGCCTTATTGGAACACAGTTTCAACACTCAGCAGTCTACGAGTGGTTGAAGTATGGCCACTGGGATTGCCAACACTCAGCCATTGTGGCAGGTACATTCTATTAGGTTTTCGATTGTGTGACTATTAAGCTAGGTTACATTCCATCCACAAGGACTCAAATATAGAAGTATGGAGTCCTTCTCAGGTCATATTTAGTTTGCTTGAACAAGCATCATTCTTACATGTCATTTTTGCTTGTTCTCATAACCATTACATTATCCGTACATGCTAGTTTCCAGATGGCAAAACAAAAGTAAATTAAACTTTTTCCAAAACGGGGATTGTAAGTTGTGCCTGTACGTTATAGACCTGATCTTAAATAGCCTTGTGGCATTGTAAAAGGTTCACAAACTTTTAAACATCACTGTTTTTGTCTGTAAAATTAGAAAAAAAAAAAAATCTTGCCATATTTCTCCTTTAAAAGTTAAAGATGAATTAATATGCTCAAATTAGTGAAATCTGATTATCTTCTGGGCTAAGTTGCTTATTAGTGGTGGATGGCCCTGTAAATTGATCCAAAAGGAGATGAATGGAAATTAGTATATCTTTCTAATAATAACTACTGTTATTTTTTGGGTCTTATGTTTCAGACATGGTCTTTGGTAATTGGTAAATACTCAACAGCATTTGATTGACTGATTATCTTATTGAATGATTACCTCATTTAATTCTTACTTGAGTGAGGCTTTGTCAATCCAGCTCTGTATAGGAAAGAACTAAGTAGAAGCTAAACACCATGCCCAAGGTGACATGCGTAGAAAATGGCAGAGCTGGATTCACACCAAGGTCCCTCTTTCTCCATGGTTTGTGCTAGTAGCCATGTTCAAAGTAAACTCAAACACTGAGTTCATGTATTTGCATGTTCACCTTGTGATGTGCATAGGAACTGTGATCTGAGATCCTAAAATAGACACCCCTTTATCCACTGAGACGGACCCAAAGATAAAGAAAACAAAGTCACCTGCAGGTGGAGGGTTCAGGGCCCAGCTGGCTTGGGTAATTTCTAAATTCCTAGGGCTAAACTCCCTAACAATGGGATCTGTCCGCTCTGATTTCAAACCTAGACCAGTATAACTCTGATTGGACAGAGGCCTGGCCTTATCTGAACACCCTCTTCTGATAAGCTGTTACAGACCTCAGGTTTCAGCAACTCAGAGGCTGCGCACAAACCATCTTTGTGTCCCATAGTTCACCTGTTGGTATAAAAAGCCAAATTCCACCTCATTTTAATGCTAAAAGCCAAAGTGAATATGGACGTATGTTACACCTATGTCTATCCATTACACATGCACCCAGCTCCCCTCATAAATATGTATAGCTTTCCCCCAAAACCTGTCGAATATGATACAGGCCCTGTGAGACAAAAACTCAACCTGTCCCTTCCCCTCTTGCAAGAGATCACCTTTATTCCATGCTGGAGACTTTCACGTTCCAGCTTGCAAATAAAGCTTCCCTTTCTACTATTTAGCCATTTTGGTGATCTTTTGGATGACAGAACTCAGAACCATCTTTTCCAAACCAAAATGTAACATTTATAATAAATTGGAATGTAATGCAATTTCTGTGCTACCCTTTAAAAATGTAGCGCAGGTTGGTGGCAGTGGCTCACGCCTGTGTAATCTTAGCATTTTGGGAAGCTGAGGTGGGAGGATCACCTGAGCCCAGGAGTTCAAGACCAGTCTAGGCAACATAGTGAGACCCTGCCTCTCCAAAAAAAAAAAAAAAAAAAAGCCAGGCAACGTCATGTGTACATGTGGTCCCAGCTACCTGGAAGGCTGAGGCAGGAGGATTGCTTGAGCCCAGGAGGTTGAAGATGTAGTGAGCCAAGATGGCATCACTACACTCCAGCCTGGGTCACAGAGCAAGACCCAGCCTCAAAAAAAAAAAAAAAAAAAAAAAAAAAAAAAAAAAAAAAAAAAAAGATGAAATTTTTTACAAAGCCAACATGAGCTTAGAAAGTGCAAAAGCCTTGGGGCATTTTCAGATTGTTAAGTAAAAGAAATCAGAGTTTGAAAATCAAGCAGGCCGGGCGCGGTGGCTCAAGCCTGTAATCCCAGCACTTTGGGAGGCCGAGACGGGCGGATCACGAGGTCAGGAGTTCGAGACCATCCTGGCTAACATGGTGAAACCTCGTCTCTACTAAAAAATACAAAAAACTAGCCGGGCGAGGTGGCGGGCGCTTGTAGTCCCAGCTACTGGGGAGGCTGAGGCAGGAGTATGGCATGAACCTGGGAGGCGGAGCTTGCAGTGAGCTGAGATCTGGCCACTGCACTCCAGCCTGGGTGACAGAGCGAGACTCCGTCTCAAAAAAAAAAAAAAAAAAATCAAGCAAACCAGGTTTACCTGGAGCAACAATAAAAAGGCAGAAGTAAAATTCTTTTTACCATCATTCATATCTATTTAAATGATTATTTCATCAGTGAGTAAAATGGCATGAAACAACTTGATTCCTAAGTGATAAATTCATACGATTCTGACACTTTATCAAATTAGAAATAATTATTTCTGGCATGGTTGAGAATAAGCCAGAACTCATTATAATTTTTATTGTTTCTTCGCCGGTTTTCTAGTACACATGAGAATGGTTTTCTCTGTGTTGGATGGGATGGGTGCTTCCAATATTATCCCCACCCAACTGGCATCAGGAACCTTTGACAATCTGAGATCCATCCCGGAGGGCACAACCTTTTCTCTGAGCAGAAACCTTACCAGGCCTTTCTCTGCTAACATTTCAAGCAAAAGACAACTGTATACACCTTTTTTTTTAAAATTTTCCTTTGCAATGTCTCTCCTTATGTTGGAAATACATGTGGAAGAGATACTAAGGACTTTAAATTTTTATATCCACTGAGTAGTATGAGGTTCATACAATGATTTTTTTTTTTTCTTTTTTTTGAGACAGTTTCATTCTTGTTGCCCTGGCTGGAGTGCAATGGTATGATCTCGGCTCACTGCAACCTCAGCCTCCCAGGTTCAAGCGATTCTCCTGCCTCAGCCTCCCTAGTAGCTGGGATTACAGGCATGCGCCACCATGCTCGGCTAATTCTGTATTTTTAGTAGAGACAGGGTTTCTCCATGTTGGTCAGGCTGGTCTTGAACTCCTCACCTTAGGTGATCCGCCCACCTCGGTCTCCCAAAGTGCTGGGATTACAGGCGTGAGCCACCACGCCCGGCCTACAGTGATTTTTAAAATACTAGATTAAACTTTACTTCTTTATATCAAAATGTGATTCCTCTGAAGGCTCAGTTCTTTTACAGTCACAAATACTTATTTTCCAAAACTCAGTGTAGTAGGATATCAAAGTAGCTTATAATCAACCCAACAAATATATATATATATTTTTTTTTTGAGATGGAGTCTCGCTCTGTGACCCAGGCTGGAGTGCAGTGGTGTGACCTCGGCTCACCGCAAGCTACGCCTCCTGGGTTCATGCCATTCTCCTGGCTCAGCCTCCCGAGTAGCTGGGACTACAGGCGCCTGCCACCATGGCTGGCTCATTTTTTTGTATATATATATTTTTTTAGTAGAGACGGGGTTTTCGCCGTGTTAGCCGGGATGGTCTCAGTCTCTTGACCTCATGATCCACCCTCCTCGGCCTCCCAAAGTGCTGGGATTACAGGCGTGAGCCACTGCGCCCCGCCCAACCCAACAAATATTATTTTGGAGACTTCCCAGCTAGAAGGGTTGAAATGTTTTCTTTAGGAGGAGGAGATTCATTCATCTGTGAATCTGTTTCTAGGTAGTGAAAAATCTGTACATTTGCATAAATAACCGCTAAAGAAATGTAAATGACTAAAGGAGGGTTTCATTATCATAAACCTCTCAGACTACCTGTAGGGCTTGGAATGCAGGCGGATCTGGTTTCAAGTATCTTCTTCCCTTTAAAAGACAATTATCTTAGGCATTTCTAGAGAGAAAAAGAATACTACAATGTTTCTTGGCAATGATCCTCACGTATTAACTAGTTGGATCCTCAAAATAAAATGCATTTGAACAGCTCCTTTGGACTATTTGTATATTAAATATCTACCTGCAGAATCCTCCCGTGTTTCATTGTGCATGTGGGAATTAGATATATGAACATTTCCTGAATCACTCTTGCAAAACCAATGATGATAACAGGACTCAGACAGTCAGAAAGCTTCTCTGTAGCATGGTACGTTTTGCAAGCACTAGCACGTAGGTTTCAATTTGCTCACATCATGAAAAAGGGAAACTCATGGATTTAAAAGGAAGAATGTGGGATCCATGATGACAGCCCTGACTGATGCAGAACATTAGCCCCAGAATGTTGAAAATGAGAGGGCATTCCCTTTCAGAGCTGTATATACAGAACAAGGTGTTTAGCAAACACAGAATTTGCTAAGGGTGAGGTTGTGCAGCTGATAAGCATGCTAGGATTTCATTCCTGGGCTCTGCCACTCGGCCTGCTCAGGTTTCAAGGGTTGGGGATCTGTGCTTCAGCCCAACGGCTTCAGGAGACTACTTCATTTTAGAAAGGCCCCTGGAAATCCTCAGCCTAACCATGTGCGCGTATGAGAAAGCCGAGTACTGTACACGCACTCTTGCATTTACCTCCTGAGGCAAGCGTCCCCCTCTTATCAAATTTCCAAGAATGTTTCTCCCCTCCTGTCTCTTCCACTGCTTTGCTCAATACTTGAAATAGTTTCCTGAAGCTCAGCTGCTGATTTGATTGCCTTCTCATTTCATCTCCTGCCCTGTTTCTCTCCCCTTCACTTCCATCTAAGCAACAGCACCATGACATCTATGGAGAAAAAAGTAATAAGTCATTTCCATTCTGGTTAAAGCAAACAAAGCAAATCTCCATATTGCCCTCATTAAAAAAAGAAGTTAAAGCGTAAGTTAAAATGCTCAAAAAGTCAGGTGTTTTTAAGCCACAAATTACTCAGCTCAGTTTTTCAGCAGAATTCTCATGTAATCACGTTGCTTCTGGTATGTCACAGATATCGGTCAGTCTTGTTTTCCACTGAAATAGCCAGTGTGGGCCAGTTTTAGACGTGTACATTCATCTGAGAATGTGTTAAGGTGGATAGTCACGATAGTACTGTCTTATCCTTTATTACATTTTTTAAAAACTCTTCAAAATAAGTTTTTCATGTCAATCTATCCTTAAAAAAAGTTATATGAATACAAATATTGAAAGAAATTATGAAATTATAATATCCATTATTTGACTCAGAATAACAACATTAATAGATAGTGTCTCTTGGATCTATGTAACTGACATTGTATTAAGCTTTTTACATATATTATCTCATTAAATTCTTCAATTATTGAAGAATTTATAGGTTTGATTTTTGTCCATAGCTTACAAAAACTAAGCCCTAAGAACTTAAATAATTTCCTCCAAATCTCACAGCTTTGTGACCTGTGATGATGGAGATGGTCTATTTGATGCCTGTCCATCATTTGATGCTACCATATTGTCCAGTAGTTGCAGAAGTAAAACAGTAGTAGAAGCAAAGATTATACACCTAGCATATTGTCCAGTGATAAAGTTCAGGACATGCCACCTCAAAATATAGCACCTTGGCATTTGAGAAAACAGCAGTAGGAGAAGGGCCTCTCTCACCTTTCCCTCACCCTTCTTACCTGAAGCTGAAACAAACTATAAAACCTAGGAAAGTCATTCTGACTTTTCTCCCGCCCTTCACCCCTGAAGCAAGTCATAAGATAGTCTCATTTTGTCACCCAGGCTGGAGTCAGTGGTGCAATCTCAGCTCACTGCAACCTCTGTCTCCCAGATTCAAGTGATCCTCCTGCCTCAGCCTCCCAAGTAGTTGGGAGTACAGGCATGCGACACCACTCCTGGCTAAGTTTTGCATTTTTAGTAGAGACGGGGTTTCACCATATTTGCCAGGCTGGTCTCGTGATCCACCTGTCTTGACCTCCCAAAGTGCTGGGATTACAGGTGTAAGCCACCGCGCCTGGTGTCTTGATCTCTGAAAACACAATGACGTAGAGAAAAATCTGAACAAACAGGTCTCACTAACTTTCTCCCAGTTTATTACCATTAGGTCACACACTTTTGGTCCAATCATATTTCTCCACAACTGTCTACTCTTTATCAAACATAAGCACCAAAATGCATGTTTACCTGTTTATTTTGGGTCTTCCTTTCCTTATGCAGACTCCCATGTTGTGTAGTACTTAAATCAATCTGTATGCTTTTTTCTTGTTAATTTGCCTTTTGTTATAGGGGCCTCAGCCATGAACCTAGGGTTACAAAAAAAAGATACTTACTTTTAACCATTACACCAGCCATCTGTGACTCTTTAATATTAGTGTGGGGCAACTTGGGAGAAGATGGGATGATGTCAGCGGGCAGGCATATAAAAATAGAAGAGATTGTATTATTAGCAAATGTAGCAGAGAAAAAGATTTCTCAGCCATTACAAGAGTCATGGCTGAGATTCCTGATAACAAAAGAAAGATTAAAAGAGAAAAGTGTACAACTTCACCTATTGTTTTAATCACACAGGCTTCCTTAAAAAGGAAGACCTAAAGGAAAGAGAAGAAGTGTATTTTTATGGACAGTCATGCAGAAGTATGATGGGAGGACAAAAGGTGTGGTCTACTGGTAATAAATTGGGGGGGAACTTAGCGCTGTTTGTTCAGATTCGTCTGGGTGTCATTGTGTCTTTGAGAATAAGAGCATCCTTTTCCTCTGGGTATAGGGAGGAAAATGACCTACTTCAAGGAAAGGTCAACGAGTTTTATGACCTGCTTCAGGACAGTAGGGGCAAGACAAGATCAGAGAATGCTTCCGGCTTCTGCAGTTTTCTCAGCTTTCTTCAGCTTAAGATACTCAGTGTACCAGGGTCCCATACACTGGGGTAGTGTGTCCAGAACCCATCACATTCGTTACTGAAAAGCTATGTACTAGGCAGTATGATATAAGTCACTGGGTTTTTCTCTGATTCTACCTTGGAGTAATTCAAGGTCTAATTGGAGAGAGAGACACTTCATGAGAAATATACCACAATGGTGTAAATGCTACAATGTGGTCGGTTGAACACAGTATATCCTGGGGTTCGTTCAGCAACAGTCTTGGACATAAGAGAAGGCTGGACAATTCATAATTGCAAAAAATGTGGAATCAACCCAAATGCCCATCTATCAGTGTGTGGATAAAGAAACTGTGCTATATCCAATGGGATACTAGTCAGCCATAAAAAAGGAATGAATTGATGGCATTTGCAGCAACTTGGATGAGATTGGAGACTATTATTCTAAGTGAAGTAACTCAAATGAAAAACCAAACATCGTATATTCTCACTCATAAGTGGGAGCTAAGCCATGAGGATGCGAAGGCATAAGAATGAGACAATGGACTTTGGGAACTCAAGGGGAAAGGGCAGGAAGTGGGTAAGGGATAAAAGACTACAAATTGGGTGCAGTGTATACTACTTGGGTGATGGATGCACCAAAATCTTGCAAATCACTACTAAAGAACCTACTCATGTAACCAACTACCACCTGTTCCTCAATAACCTGTGGAAATAATAATTTTTTTAAAAGAGAGAAGGCTGGGATTAACACTTCTCACATTCTCCTGCAGTAGCCAGACCACCATGCTATACTCTAGTGGGAAAAAGTGGCTTAAGTTGACCTGGGTAGGTCAGGTTTCCTATGTGTCTTTTTCTTAGTTATATTTGTTATCTGTACCCTAGGTGAGATCAAATACTAGTTCAACCACTTAATAGTTGTATGGTTTTGAGCAAAGTATTTAAATCTCTTTGAGTATCTGAGTCACCAACTAATAAATGTAGTTACTGTGAGGCTTCATTAAATAATGTCTAGATTATGAAGCCTCAAATTACTTTAATCCCTTTGAGCCTCTCCTAAACTAATAAATGGGGCCAAGTTATTGTGAGGACTCGATTAGATAATATACATAAATTGTGAAAACCCACTTAGGTAATTCAGGTAAACTGTTCCAATGCCTGGTATATCATTGGTACTCAATAAATACTAGCCATTATTCTTTCAGAGTCCCTACTCCATGTCATTATTGCCATTGCTTATTTTGTTTCATCAGGAAAAATAATCAAAGACTTGGAAATGGGCAGAAGAGCTTACTGGGTATCCTTTTAATGGAGTATTGGCTATTTTATGCAGTGCTGTTCAGTAGAACTTTCTGTAATCTCAGAAAGGTACGGTAGCCACTAGCCACAAGTGGCTTTTGAGCATTTGAAATGTGGCTACTGTCACTGAGGAACTGATTTTCTTTTTTGACAAATTGTTAGTTTTTATTTCATCATTATAAACTTAACTCTGCAATCCAGCTAGGCATGGAAGGGAATAAGGAAAACATGGAACCTAAAAGGAACTGCAGTGACAGTACGAAGACTGTAGGATACTGCAAGCAAATAGGGTGGAGGGGTGCTCTCTGGAGCTCCAGAAGGAACGGTCTGCTGGTTAAGACAAACACAAATCAAACATATTAGGGTTTCCCACAGTCAGCAACAGCGATCTTCTTACTGGTCTTCCCTTTCCTGGACCCAACGCGCTCCACGGCCTCCACAATAATCACGCCTTCTTTCACCTTGCCCAACCACTCAGTCACTGCAGTGTAGGTGAAAACTGGGAACCATTTGTACTGGGTCCAGCATTTGCCCTGGATAAGATGCCAGGACCTGTCTGCTTCAGGATGAAGTTCTTGTCATCAAATTTCTCCCGGTAGATGGACTTGCCACCAGTGCTATTATGGCATGTGAAGTCACCACCCCGACACATAAACCCTGGAATAATTCTGTGAAAGCGGGAGCTTCTATAACGAAATCCTTTCTCTCCAGTGCTCAGAAGACGAGAGTTTTCTTCTGTCTTTGGAAACTTGTCTGCAAGCAGCTCAAAGGAGACGCAGCTCGAGGTCTCACCTTGGACGGTGACGTCGAAGAACACGATGGGGTTGACCATGGCTGGCAGGATGAGGTGCCCAGTTGTGGCAGCATCTGCAGAGCCTAATGTTTTCATTTTATTTGATTTTAATTAATGTAACTTTGTTTTATTTTATTTTATTTACTTTTTTTGAGACAGAGTCTCATTCTGTCACCTAGGCTGGAGTACAATGGCGTGATCTCGGCTCACTGAGACCTCCGTCTTCCAGATTCAATGATTTTCCTGCCTCAGCCTCCTGAGTAGCTGGGATTATAGGCACATGCCACCACACCCGGCTGATTTTTGTTTTTTTTAGTAGAGACAGGGTTTCACTATGTTGGCCAGGCTGGTCTCGAACTCCTGAGCTCAGGTGATCCGCCTGCCTCAACCTTCCAAAGTATTGGAATTACAGCTATGAGCCACCGTGCCCGGCCTAATTAAACTTCTAATGGCCATATGTAACTAGTGGCTATAGTATTGAACAGTGTGGGTCTAGCTAACCCTCTGGGCACTGACTTTATAGACTTTGAACATTTCCTTGCCTTTCTATGGACTAGGCCATTTTAAAAGTCTTCAGAAGTGGAAGTTAAGATATTAGTGCAAATGATTCTTGTTGGTAGCAAAGCAAGTGAACTTTGTTCGGCAGAAATGTAGCTGATTCCTACCTTATAGATAAAATGATCCAAACTGCATTTCATTTCCCTGTTATACATTAATTCATCCTGTGTCTATTAGTAAATTCATGTGGGCATTACTGGTTGCCTACATATATATCTATTCTTTAAATTCTTTTTGAACTGGTTTTAACATCTTACTGTTTCCCTCCTATATTATTGAGTTAAATAAAATCCTTACTGTGTTCATTTCACGCTTATATGAAAGTGATGATTTTACCTTGAAAAATCAAGTAGGCAGGGCATGGTGGCTCATGCCTGTAATCCCAGCACTTTGGGAGGTGTGAAGGTGGGCAGATCACTTTGAGCTCAGGAGTAACATGACGAAACCCTGTCTCTACTAAAAATACAAAAATTAGTAACATGGCGAAACTGTGTCTCTACTAAAAATTCAAAAATTAGCCAGGTATAGTGATACACGCCTGGAATCTCAGCTACTCAGGAGGCTTAGGCTAGAGAATCCTTTGAACCAAGGAGGCAGAGGTTGCAGTGAGCTGAGATCATGGCATTGCACCCCAGCCTGGGCGACAAAGCAAGACTCCATCTCAAGAAAAGAAAAGAAAAGAAAAATCAAATAGTATCACACTCTTATTTTCTAATGCTTTCATTTTGGAACAGTTAAATGGGGTGATGGGAAACTTTTTCAATGCAACTTGTGTTTCTGGTTCCTTATATTACTGTATCTACTTTTCACTTGGGGGTAGGGGTTGTAGGAAATTATATAATGTGTTTATTACAGGGTTGAGGGTTAGTCCTGGGAAATAAAATACAATAAGAAATACATTATATGCCTGGTGTATGAGTTGGCCATTTTTTCCCCTCTAGAAACCTGTCTTCATGGATTAGAGATTGCAGAGCTTCAACTACAATGTCACTGCTCATTTTGTTGGCTTATATTTCATTGCCATAAGAATAGAGCAACTTGTGTCTTGGGTCTACTCACAATATCAGGCGAAACGTGAGCGCATTATTAGAGAGCATTGCATGGCACACAGAAACACAGGAAATACTGGTTCATGATGAGAGGAGGAGATAAAATGCTTATCACAAGGTCCAGTTTATTCTTGTTTGGCCTTCTGTTTCCAGGCAAGTTGTACAAATAAATATACAGTTTCATTTAACGAAGAAAATTATTCAAGCATTGAAACCAGAAACATTTCCACAGATTAAGAAAAACTAGAGTTGAATTATGTCATGAGCATCCTGAAAGCAGAGGGAAAGTTTGAGAAATGGCAAAAGCTTTTAAAATAACTGACAGAACACATGCACAGCCCACATTTTCTATATCTGACCAGACGAAATGAATCATAGCCCTTATCAGCCTCTGCCTAGTATCATTTTGTGGACAAAAAATAGGAACTGTCGGTGAGCAGCCAAATAGTGTGTAAGGTGAAGACTGTCATGATTTTATGTTTGCCACATTACGTACCATGGATACTTTTCAAAATGCCCCCTAATAGCTTGTGAATAGACATAGGTGTACTTCATTCAGGGGTAGTTAAAATCAGCTTTCAAACACAGCTAGAGCAAAGTTACACTAGAATTTTCCACCACCTGCCAGCAGGGCAAATGGAACAGCCAGCAGAGAGTTTCGAGCATGTAAAAAGGAAGGGGACAAGAAAAGGTAAGAGGCATATGAATGCAGTAGATATGACATAATTATTAATACAGCAAGAGAATCATGTTAAAGGAAAGGAAGTGTTCACAAAAGAACGCTGAGTGTGAAAGCGGATCACAAGTTTATCGACACTTTATAGGTGCTACGACCACTGATACATTTCTATGGATTAAGAATGAGGAGAAAGCATAAAAGGGTCATTTCTTTTAACTTTTTAAAAATTATTCTTTAAACTTCTTTTTAACAATACATTATTTGTGTTAAAAAAAAAGTGAAAATGTGAAAGAAAAAAAGAGAATGAAAGGGGACGCTAAAGGAATGAGGGAGCCAGAGTGAAAAGAAGAAAGCTTAAATTAGAAATAAAAGTGAGAGAAACAGAAAAGGGGACCCGGAGTCCCTGGAGCCGCTGCCAGGGAATGGGGCTGGCAATTCTTCTGTTTTTTGTTTTCTCCCTCCTGGCAGAGTGACACAAACTCCTTTTGCTTCATGCAGTGAGAGAGAGTTAGTGTTCCTCAGGTAACCTTCATTTTAGTAAATTAAATTGAGCAGACGCATGCAGAAACGTACCCTGCTGGCCTGCTGCAAGCAGGCAGTCATCAAAGGTGATGAGGAAGCCTGGAGGAGCTGCAAAGGCAAGGGTTGTGTTCTTTTATATTGAAGTTTCAGCAAAACTAACTCTGCGTGGGAGAGCAAAGATCTCCCTTGTGAGGTTTCTAAACACAACCAGAAAAAAAATGTTAGACTAACATAAGTCAAAGAAGGTGTTTATTGCATTTTTAATTTAGGAGGCTCCACGCAGACAGATCCGTGGATGTGGATGTGGAGGTGATAGTATTTTACCTCCTCCATTCTCAACACTTGGCACAACTACAGATGATTGACGTTACAATTCTAATATTTAGAATTCTTAAACACAGCTCTTATTTTTATTTGGATTGCATCTTGGCAGAGCTAATCTTTTTATGATCATTCAGGGCCGCAGTCTAAACTCTTACCTGCACAACCCTTGTAGTTTTCGTGAAAGATAACGCCTTGCAAGTTTTAGATGCTCAGTTAGGAAACCATGTCATAGGAAGATGTCTTTGGGGCTAGAAAAAGTTAAGATTTCAGCTCAGCTTCTTAGCAGTTTATGACCTTGCATAAGTCACCTAACCTCTCTAATACTTGGTTTCTTTCTATAAAGAGAATGTACCTCCCTTACAGTGAGGTGATGAGGATTTAGTGGTATGACCCACCAAGCAGGGTGTCCAACACATAGCAACAGTTTCCTAGTTAGGCGTTGTTTTGGTGAGGGCATTGTGCTGGGCTTTTCCTAAGTATTCTGTAGTCCAGGTTTTCATGGTCTTGTATCAGATACCTATATCTATAATCGTGTATCAACGAATAGAATATGACTAGGTACTATTAAAAGTAATATGAAGGCGGGGCACATTGGCTCACGCCTGTCATCCCAGCACTTTGGGAGGCCCAGGTGGGCGGATCACAAGGTCAGGAGTCCAAGATCAGCCTGGCCAACATGGTGAAACCCTGGCTCTACTAAAAATACAAAAACATTAGCCAGGTATAGTGGCACACACCTGTAACCCCAGCTACTTGGGAGGCTGAGGCAGGAAAATCAGGAGAATCGCTTGAACCTGGGAGGTAGAGGTTGCAGTGAGCCGAGATTGTACCACTGCACTCCAGCCTGGGTGACAGAGCCAGACTCTGTCTCAAAAAAAAAAAAATATGAATTCTTTTTTCACCTATAATAAAATAAAATAATAAGAACATTGAGAAACTAAATGTAAAAGGGAGTAAATTTTATTTAAAAAGTTTAACATTAATAGAACTTGGGATAAGAAATTAACATAAATCTTCCCATTAATCCTCATATTAAATCATTTTGCCAAAGAAGATACTGAGTTAATCAGATAGTTTACCCAATATGACACACCAGTGGGAAAGTGGAGGAACTCTAGAGTTAGAACGTCAATTTTCTAGGCCGGGCAAGGTGGCTAACGCCTGTAATCCCAGCACTGTGGGAGACTGAGGTGGGCAGATCACCTGAGGTCAGGAGTTGGAGACCAGTCTGGCCAACATAGTAAAACCCCATCTCTACTAAAAATGCAAACATGAGCCTGGCGTGGTGGCATGAGCCTGTAATCCCAGCTACTCAAGAGGCTGAGGCAGGAGAATCGCTTGAACCCGGGAGGTAGAGGTTGCAGTGAGAACAGATCCATTCAATGTAATGTGAAATGGAGGAAGGGGGAATTAGGGGGTGCGAAACTCAATGCCAAGGAGCAGCTGGGATGCTAATGAAGGGATCAATGGGATGAGGATACAAAAGAGAGGTTGAATTTGAAAAATACTTTGGAAGTAAGTTACAGAAGTTGAGGGAGAAAAGTCAGGGATCCTGAGGTCTAGGTTTATTACTTGGGATGATGAACAGATAGTTGTACTACAAAATGAGATAGGGAGTAAAGGTTTGGGAGGAAGTTCAATAATTAATACATTTAAATGTTTTGCAGAATTGAGGTCATAGGTATTAATTATGTTAAGTTCTAAGCAATGATGTAGCAGACATTTTGTTTCTAGGACAGGATGCTAGTTTCTACAGTGCTTTGTTCTCCTGTGTAATTAGAGATCACTTTAAAAGTATATTTAAAATATGAGTTTTTGTTTAAATCTTCTCAGTAACATGTTCAAAGAATACCAGTTTCATTAAGGAAACATGGTTTTCTTTATTATCATGTTCTTTCATTCAAATACTGGATTGTGAGTGCCTTAAATTCACTCTCGAATGCAACTATTCAACATTTATTTTTGCTTTGCTCTACTTATTACTTATGATTTTGTCAGTTAATAAGATTAAATTTGCAAGGCATGCCTTCTAGAAGGTGTTTCTTTTTTGGCACTATGTTGATAATAGCTGCCACATAAGTTGTATGTATTAAAGTAACTCAGAAGTTTCCATTAAGGTGAATTGCCAGCCATGGATGATTTAGAACAATTATTAGCTGATTATTTTAATGTTACTTTAAAAAAATATTTAAAAATGCTTACTAATTGTACCATTTGTGAAGAATCAGTTTTTTAACAGTGTGATGTTTTACTATACAAAGGTAAATGTTTAAAAGAAAAAAATTACCCGGACAGATATAAGGACTTTCTTGCTCTACACTCAGCCATTACTGGAACAGATTTCTCTATTGCTGTTTCTTTAACCTTTGTAAGATCACGATCCACTGTTTTCTGGGACCGTGTTTTGGATTCATGTCCTGCGTTGGTGATACAGTGAGACAGAGAAAAAGTGCTCCCTTACTTCCGGCAAGAAATGCTTTAATTGGATGTTTACCCTAATTACTCCATAGAACGTAACATATTTTGGTTAGTTTTAGGGACCTTTAAGCACTTCCTAGGACCTGGCAAACTCCTTCCTGTCCTGTCTTTTCTCGTTTCTGGGGAGAACACTGCAGGGATTATTGACACAGAGTCATGTGCACGCCATGATCCTCCAAAACAGATTCCCCACCACTCCGACCCCAATCAGCAAAACAGGACAGAATCACTCTGCTAATATTCCACTTTTCGTATTTTGATTCAGGTGGTTGAAGAGTAGCACTTTTGTTGAATAGCTCTAGTGTATGGCCACCAGAAAAAAAAAAAAAAGGTTATAACACCTTGAATTATTCACATCCAATACAGATGTTATTCTGGCAAATAATTTAGTACATGGAAAAGTATAGAAAATTATAATCTCACATGATTCAGAGGACAGCCTAGTCAATGGAAACATATTCCTGGCCAGTTTTTTTTTTTTTTTTTGTCTGAAAAGATAGAGCTATTTTCTTTTCATGAGGCTGCAGTTTATGATTACCAGTGGAGTGGAAGCTAAGGGGTTTTGGCTTCCAGACAACCCGGTCTTTTGTATGGAGTGACCTACAAAGGTACAATTAAGTCTACTTTCAGAGAACCCTATTAGTAAAACAAAAACAACAAACAAGAAAGCTCCTATTGAAATTTAGCTGCAAGGTTTGACCGGGGCAGTGGCTCTTGCCTGTAATCCCAGCACTTTGGGAGACTGAGGCGGGTGGATCACCTGAGGTCAGGAGTTCGAGACCAGCCTGGCCAACATGGTGAAACCCCGTCTCTACTAAAAATACAAAAATTAGCCTGGCTTGGTGGCATGCACCTGTAGTCCATGCTACTTGGAAGGCTGAGGCACAAGAATCGCTTGAACCAAGGAGGCGGAGGTTACAGTGAGCCAAGATCATGCCACTTCACTCCAGCCTGGGTAAGAGAGCACAACTCCATCTCAAATAAAAAAGAAGAATAAAAAGAAACTTAGCTGCAAGGTTTAGGCACTTGTCTTTAAGGTTCATGAGGAACCAAAATTAGGAGGCTTGTTGACATACAACCTTAAGTGCTGTCTTCATGAACATGGGTCCATTTAGCCATGTTTTTAAACTAATATTTAATTTCAAAAGGATTTTGGCAAAGTAATTATGGTTTCTCAGTTTTATCAAATTGAAAAGAGATGTAAGAACTTTAGAATTTCAGGGTGATTAAGCTGGACCTGATGCCTTATGTGGAGCTGAGATCCATCCCTTTGCATCTTCCTTCAGTTGTGATGTAAGCTGAATAAGCATAAATCAACTGCAATAAGAGAAAATTTAAAAATGCATGTTTTTATGAAATGCTTAGATGGTTTGAGGTGCAGTGACACAGTATGACTATACCATCTCAGCTGACGTCTTTGGCAATGACTTCATTGTCATTTGGGTTTGAAGAAAGTGGCTAGGTAGAGAAAAGAAAGCGAAATTTGATATATACATCTTCTGAATTGCTGAAGTCAACTGATTTTTACAGAAATAAGTTTCTTAGCATTTTGATTTTATTGTCAAGTAATCTAAACAGGAAAGGGAAGACGAGCTGGGCGTGGTGGCTCACGCCTGTAATCTCAGCACTTTGGGAGGCTGAGGTGGGCTGATCACCCGAGGTTAGGAATTTGAGACCAGCCTGGCCAACATGGTGAAAGCCCATCTCTACTAAAAATACGAAATTAGCTGGGTGTGATGGCACATGCCTGTAATCCCAGTTACCCAGGAGGCTGATGCAGGAGAATCACTGGAACCCGGGAGGTGGAGGCTGCAGTGAGCCGAGATGGTGCCACTGCATTCCACACTCCAGCCTAGATTATAGAGTAAGACTTTGTCTCAAAAACTAAAATAAAATAAAATGGAAAAAAGAAAGGAAAGATGGAAAGAAGGGAGAGCCTTTGAATTAAGGTAACCCTGCTGAGCCCTCCAGATCCCACAGGGCTGCCTACTCCAGGACACTGTCTCCAGAATTCCCCATGTGGACACCCAGCACTCCAAGAAGAGTCCCAAGAAGGTACTGCTCATTGGCTGCATTTTCTGCATCTGCTTTCCCTCCCTGCTGTATGCCCTGTCCTAACCCACACCAGCTCCAAATAAGAACAAACTAGCCGGTAGACCTTCCATTCAACAGAAGCCAAAATTCCTTATCAAAGTCTTCATTGAACTGCTTTGTTTCAGGCTCTGTAATTTCATGCCCAACTTTGTTCATGTCTCTCTTAAAAGCACCAGAGAACTGAAGAATGATTTGGGCTTGAGCCTGCTGGTGAAGGGCAGTTCTTGGAAAGAAGGAGCTCCTCTTGGTGAGGAATTGGGTGAAGAAGGGTGATTGTTTTGCTCTGTTTACAAGATCATCTCTCTACTGTCTTTAGAAGCTTATTAAAAGCAACCTGAGGAGGTTTCCCAGCATGCTGCTTTAATTTAGGCTGTTTTTAATTTTAGAAGAATGAAAATTCCCTATTTGGTAATTTCCTTTCTTGCTCAAGGTTTGTTCCTTTACAAGGTTTTCTCTTCTTATCAGCTTGGCCCCTGTTGCAGCTATTGTAACTCAAATGTGGACAAGGGGGGAAAAATACCACTCTCCAAAACAAAATCACAAAAACAAATTAAACAAGATTTTTTGGCAAGTTGCCTTCAAAAGGGTGTAGTTCCGGGTAACAGAGAGTGCAGCAAGTCTCCGGAGTCTAAATGGAGACTGAAATCAAGGAGCTGACTTTAATCTTTCTTGGAAAAGAAACAATTTGAACATAACCCAAAATGTTTTCCAAGGAACCACTCTACCCTGAGGTCCTCATGCCCTGCAAGAGTGGGTTATTTACTCACAGCATCACTATTTAAAACTTTTATTTTAAACATTTTTAAATATCTTTCTTGCCATCTACCCATAAGTTACAAAGTGGCATTAGCAAGCATGGCCTCACAGCCTATACAATATATGTGGGCTGTGTGTTGGAGTCTTTGTTGCAGATAGAGGCATATTGAGTAGAATCAGAAGTAGAGTCTAGAAAAAGCTTAGTGAGATATCCAGTAGCTTTTCTTATGAAATATGCTGTACTTTGGAAACTCATTAACTTTGATTAGTATTTAGTCTTTTATCACGTCAGGGGCCACGCTGAGCTCTGACAATACAAAAGCGAATAAGACACCACCCCCACCTCTGGAGTTTATAGAGGAAAGACAGGCAAACAAGGGAGGGGCAGGGAAACCTGTGTTGATGGACAGGAAACACATCGTGCTCTCTGCCAACACGGAGGGATGCCTCTCTCAACTAAGATGAGGGCGAGGGGTGGGCCAGGTCCTGTCTGTCAAGCTGGCCAGAGAAGAGGACATGAAACATATGATATGGTTGGGAATGATGTTTTCCCCTGAAATAATCTTAATGGCAGTGAAGAGTGAACACAAAACCNGGAAGTAGAGTCTAGAAAAGCATAGTGAGATATCCAGTAGCTTTTCTTATGAAATATGCTGTACTTTGGAAACTCATTAACTTTGATTAGTATTTAGTCTTTTATCACGTCAGGGGCCACGCTGAGCTCTGACAATACAAAAGCGAATAAGACACCACCCCACCTCTGGAGTTTATAGAGGAAAGACAGGCAAACAAGGGAGGGGCAGGGAAACCTGTGTTGATGGACAGGAAACACATCGTGCTCTCTGCCAACACGGAGGGATGCCTCTCTCAACTAAGATGAGGGCGAGGGGTGGGCCAGGTCCTGTCTGTCAAGCTGGCCAGAGAAGAGGACATGAAACATATGATATGGTTGGGAATGATGTTTTCCCCTGAAATAATCTTAATGGCAGTGAAGAGTGAACACAAAACCCTGAAGTTTTTCAATCACTGCCCACAGCAACCTTTGGTATGCAAAAAGGATTTGTGAGGTCTCATATTTTAGCTTGAAAATTAGTGGGACATTTGTATCCTAGTCCGTCATATTAGATTGCTCCTTTCAGAATTGCTGATTTTGAAGGCCTAAACGTTAAAATAATGGTAATCGCACAGGGTGCAGACATCCGAAAAGAATGCCTTGCAGGAGTTGCCAGTTGCATTTCACTCTATCCTTCCATGTGCCCACTGCTGGGGACAGGCATGTGACAAAACACAGAAGACCTTTGGGACAAATGGGGAGTTGTTACTGTTTGGAATGGCTCAGTTGGAGAGGCTGGCTGTCAGGTGGACTGGTGTCGGTGCAAACGTCTCCCGAACTGTTCCATCGGTGCAAGTGAGAGGAAGGCTGTGGAGGGTTGGGAGCAGGAAGTGGCGTGACTGTGCTTCCTGAGCTCGTCCTAGTGGGGAGCTGAGGATGCCCTGGAGAGCCAAAGGCTGGGATAAAGATCACTTGAGGTCAGGAGTTTGAGACCAGCCTGGCCAACCTGGTGAAACCCCATCTCTACTAAAAATACACAAGTTGGCAAGGTGTGGTGGCGTGCACCTGTAGTCCAAGTTACTCAGGAGGTGGAGGCAGGAGAATCGCTTGAACCCGGGAGTGGTTGCGGTGAGCCGAGATTGCACCACTGCACTCCAGCCTGGGCGACAGAGTGAGACTCCATCTCAAAAAAAAAAAAAAAAGAAAGAAAGAAACAATGACACCATTAGGATATGAAAGGCGCTAAACGGTGAGAGACATGGTAAGGAAGAGAGGGGAGATTTGGGAGTTTTTAAGGGCTACAGCAACAAGACTTGGAAAGTAATGAGTGGTGAGAGTTGAGGAGGAGGAAGAACAACGGTCCTGATGGTGATTGCCAATCTTTGCTGAGCGCTCCCTACATGCCAGACATCAGATTTGGGTGGGGACACAGATCCAAATCATATTATCCCCCATCTTACGGATGAAGAAACTAAGGCACAGAGATAGTAGGTCATTTGACCAAGGTCACACAGCTCATAATGTGGAAGAGTTGGGATTTGAATCCAGACACTCTGACTCTAGAGCCCATACTTTTAAAGACTTTATTATATTACAATTTTTGAAGCATAATCTAAGGTACCTGCCCATATCCTAAGGAAATGTCTTTCAGAGAGTCAGATTTATTGGCTAAAACTCAGAAGAGAGAGCTTGTCTAGGGATGAAGATGTGGGAGTCATTGTCTAATCAGTAAAATTTGAATCTTGGATGTGCGTGGGATCACTCACATATATTACAGTGATCAGATGACCATATCCACTTTTTGGGGTTTGGTCAAACCCCAAAAGGGTTTGTGGGGTCCTTTAATCTCCTCTAGATGGGACAGCGCTATTTAGATACCTGTTCCACAGCATAAAGCACAGCTAGCCACTCGGTCCATTCCAAACACTTGCCACCATCATCACTGATGTATTCATCTCACATACATGAATACTTGTTTACTTGCAAAAACGTCATAATTGAGGACCTTGGCAATGCATTTATTTTGTCATAGGTTTTTTATTTTGTCTACTGCCCAGATTTTTGGTGGATATAAAAATCATAGTATTTTTCTTCTCTGAGGCTGGGATGTTTATAATCAGAAAGAAATGAAGAACTGAGGCAATTAATTACATAATTAGGAGAAAAGTATCATTTGAGATAGTGGAAGGGAAGAGTAATTATTTTTAGTATTGAATTATCTCTCAAGTTGTCTCAGTTCTCCAGCCTGTGTGAACATGCCTGTAGCAGCAGCGTAATCCCTAAGACCAAAATCCAACCACTCAATAAAATGTGCACGCTACAATGGAAATGAAATCCACAGAAATTCTTCCCCAAAGTGAGACGTTTTCTCAGAAAGGAAAGGTTTGAGTATGCTGAAAATACAAATATTGTCAGAGGACATTTCTGACATTTAAAGGCAAACATCTGTTATTTTGTATTTTTATTTATTTTGAGATAGAATCTCCTCTGTTGCACAGGCTGGAGTGCAGTGGCACGATCTTGGCTCACTGCAACCTCTGCCTCCTGGGTTCAAGCAATTCTCCCACCTCAGCCTCCCAAGTAGCTGTGTCTACAGGCACATGCCACCATGCCTGGCTAATTTTTATATTTTTGGTAGAGATGGGGTTTCACCATGTTGCCGAGGCTGCTCTTGAACTCCTGGACTCAAGCAATCTGCCCATCTTGGCCTCCCAAAGTGTTGGGATTATAGGTGTGAGCACCGGGCCTTGCATCTGTTATTTTTTAGATCCTTCAGGATTGTGCCTAAACAATGCAGAAATAATTAGCTAGGAAGTCATGTAACCAATGAACTGGTTATTTAGTTTGTGGAAAATTGAACCTGGTGGAGCGACTGAATCCCGTTGATAGGGTTTGGTTCTGTGTCCCCACCCAAATCTCATGTCAAATTATAATCCCCACAATCCCTACAGTCTCCACGTGTGGAGGGAGGGACCTGTAATCCCCGTCTGTCGAGGGAGGGAGGTGACTGGATGTGGGTTTCCTCCATGCTGTTCTCATGATAATTAGTGAGTTCTCACAAGATCTGAGGGTTTTATAAGTGGAAGTTCCTCCTTCATTCTTCTCTCATAGTGCGAGAAAGAAGGTCTGTGCCTCCATGTGGAGAAGGTCCTTGCTTCCCCTTCCACCATGATTGTAAGTTTCCTGAGGCCTCCCCAGACATGAGGAACTGTGATTCAATTAAACCTCTTTCCTGTCTCAGGTATTTACAGTAGTGTGAAAACAGACTAATACACCCATTCTATTTTCTTTCTCTTGTGGAGTCATTCAAATATTTTTGGAGTTTAGGCACATTCCTTTTTTTTTTTTGAGACGGAGTCTCGCTCTGTCGCCCAGGCTGGAGTGCAGCGGCCGGATCTCAGCTCACTGCAAGCTCCGCCTCCCGAGTTTAGGCCATTCTCCTGCCTCAGCCTCCCGAGTAGCTGGGACTACAGGCGCCCGCCACCTCGCCCGGCTAGTTTTTTGTATTTTTTTTTCGTAGAGACGGGGTTTCACTGTGTTAGCCAGGATGGTCTTGATATCCTGACCTCGTGATCTGCCCACCTCAGCCTCCTGAAGTGCTGGGATTACAGGCTTGAGCCACTGCACCCGGCCGGAGCTTAGGCACATTCTAAATGAAAGTGAGAATCTCAGAATTTGAGAGGTTCCCATGATATTTTAACATAGCCCCATGGGCCTTTATTTTACTCATGTTTTAGCTCGTGTAATGTTTATCACCACTGGGTGGAATAGATGTTATTATTCGCACTATGAGGAAGACAGACCAGGTTTCCAAACGTTGAGGTGACTCTCTCCAGGTTATGTAGCCCTCAGGGATACAGACAAGATTTTGAACAAAGTTTTCAAGGAGAAATCTAACTTTCTTTACTCTATCAGATTCATCTAGCTAAACACTTTCTTTGTTTTGTTTTTGTTTTTTTGAGACTGAGTCTCGCTGTGTCACCCAGGCTGGAGTGCAGTGGTGTGATCTCTGCTCACTGCAAGCTCCGCCTCCCAGGTTCAAGCCATTCTCCTGTGTCAGCCTTCCAAGTAGGTGGGACTATAGGCATCCACCACCACACCCAGTTAATTTTTTGTAATTTTAGTAGAGATGGGGTTTCACCGTGTTAACCAGGATGCTCTCGATCTCCTGACCTCATGATTCGCCCACCTCAGCCTCCCAAAGTGCTGGGATTATAAGCGTGAGCCACCACGCCCAGCCTTAGGTAAACACTTTCTAAATCACAGTCCAATTCTGGTATTATCTTGTTAGTTTTCGCTGTTGGTGACTTCGTAGCATAAGAGGCAAATTGTTACCATGATGGCAACTGGTTAGCTAGTAGGAAAAATGCCTTGTGTTTATACTCAAGGAGCATAAAGTGCCTCTAAAAATATGCAGTGCTGTAACTGATAAGGATATGCTCAGCCTGTGGTGGAAAGACATGTCAAAAGCACTTTGTTTTAATACATTTTGCAGCAAAGCAGTATTTGAAGGAAGGAGAACCGGGAGCGTGTGATGGGAGAGAATGGGAGGTACTGAGCTTTTGGCTTAAGAGTTTTTTTTCCTTTTTACTTCTTTTTTTTTTTTTTTTTGAGACGGAGTCTCGCTCTGTCGCCCAGGCTGGAGTGCAGTGGCCGGATCTTGGCTCACTGCAAGCTCCGTCTCCCGGGTTCACCGCATTCTCCTGCCTCAGCCTCCTGAGTAGCTGGGACTACAGGCGCCCGCCACCTCACTCGGCTAGTTTTTTTGTATTTTTTAGTAGAGATGGGGTTTCACCGGGTTAGCCAGGATGGTCTCGATCTCCTGACCTCGTGATCCGCCTGTCTCGGCCTCCCAAAGTGCTGGGATTACAGGCTTGAGCCACCGCGCCCGGCCTCCTTTTTACTTCTATACGGGGAATTCAGAACACAGTGTAATAGAATTGTTGGAATATGGTTTTCCAACTTTTACTGTCTATTTAAAGCACTGTAATAATCTTTAGCTGTAGTTAGATCATAAACCTAGTTAAATGTACGCACTTTGAAGACAAATAAGCTTGGGTTTAAACACTGACTCCCTTGGCGCTGTAATTTCACTCTCCCTTTGCATAAAATGCATCTAACAATAGCGCCTACCTACAGGGTTGTCATAAGAATTAAATGGAGGATCAATGTAAAGGAATTAGCACATAATACGCTTGCAATACATTTTTAAATTATTTGATGAGAAAAATAAATCAACAAATGCAATACACATATACACATACAGGATATGAGACAGGCATAGAACAAGTACGTACAACACAGGTGGTGATTACTATAATGTAAGTTGGATACATTTTCATCTTTGTCCTGGTATCATAGAGGATAACATTTTCTCACTTCTGAATGTAGGCAGTGCTCACAAATTCCATGTTCATATCAATGCTTAAAGCTGCTGGAGCAAAGTGATTTAGTAAGAGATATTAGTTTCTGCTAACGTAACATCGCAAAAGAATTTCTCCTGCTTTATACTTTGCCGGGGTGGTTTCATTTTCTCAGAAAATGGAGTATACTTGATTCTTGTCCAAATCAATGCCCCATAAATCATTCAGAGATTATGTCCCTAAGGAAAAAAATTCCAAAAGTTAGGACCCGGGGTAGATCATTTTCTCTCTGAGGTACTTTTATCATTCCAGTTTCACAGGAAAGAGCCAGATGCTCCCTGTAGCCAGGCAGACAGCAGGGAAAGGAAAACATTGGCGTTGTTAGTCTTTCTGTTTGAATTGGTTCATAGCTTGGCCTGTCCTTTTCTTCCAGCTAAGCAATACTTTCAAATGTGCTCTCTAACAAATTTCAGAGGATCAGGTTCAGGATGTGGTCTACAACTGCAGGGACCATCTCTATGTTAAACACATCCACATTCACACACACACACACACGCACACGCACACACGCCTCTGTAACAATAAAGCATATGCATGTTGGTGACTTAACATTGAAATGGGAAGGTTAATTTTGGCATTTTCTGATTTGCTTATAGGTTTCCAAATCGTAAAAGTTTTTTTTTTTTTAAATAAATATTCATTATTAAAAGAAAGGAAAAGCAAATTAAAAAATTAGGGAAAACGATAGTGGGTTCTCATTGGAGACACTGGAGAGCATCCATGCATTTCTTAGGTCTTCTTTGAGTACGTGAATATTGACTGTTGGAAGTTTGTGGTGAAAATAGTCTGAAAGAGCAATCGCAACTGTACCTATCTGTGGTGCTTTAAATAATCTGAGTACCTAATCAATAATACCAATAGTGACTCACGTCTAAAAGGGTATGGGTTAAAACAAAGTAGAAAGAAAAAGGATTTCAATGAGGATCGTTTTGGTTTTCTGTGCCTCGGCCTTCCCTGAAGGACTGCTAGATGGACTTCATTATTAGGAGAGGCCAGAGGTCACATTCCTGGTTTTTAAGGCAATGCCGATAGCAGTTGGTTACTGAGGACATTACCTTCCCCCCAGTTTCAAAACTGACTTTGATTTCCAACTGGTTTGCGGCCGATGGTGCTGCATACACGTGTGACAGGGCATGACTTGGACCCGACTTGACGTCTGCGACAGCCTCCTTGGGCTTTTCTGATGCTCCAAAATGTTTTTGTTTTTTAATGTGCTAAACCTCACCCATATTCAGGTGGAAATCAATCAATTAGGCTTAAATCTGATTATTCAAGGCGGCAATATTGGTATATTATTTAGTGACATAAAGATAACCAAGAGAAAAAGAGATCAAATATTCACAAGCCGTTGCCTGCAGGAAGCCGCGCTGGGGAGGGCTGGAGTGGCGGTATCAGTAACAGAATATATTACTCTTATTACCCAAAAGTTGATTTCACATAGAATGCATTCGAGAGGATTTCTGCAGCACCGGGAGCCTGTCTGCCCTCTTCACTGACCCTCCCATCACCACCCTTTCTATGGCCTCCTCCACTCTGGGTGTCCTGAGCTCCTCCTACTCCAATCTCTAAGCCGACTTCACTCTCACTACCCATCTCATTATTTTTGGAAGTAAACAGTGAATAAAACAGGCTTTAACTCTACTGTGAACAGGACCAGCTGTATCTTTCCTGGGCCCCGGTGGAATTTGGAGCTCAACCTACTCTTCTCATCATGTTCAGGGCCCCCAGGGGTGAAGCCAGTTCCCCTTCCTGTGGCTTACCACAATCCATGCTGACAACCTACCCCAGGACACTCTCAGCACCTGGATCAGGATGGGACCCCCGAGCCACCTGCTGAACGTGCCGTGGACAGCCAGTCCTCTGCCCACCTGAGGCTCTCTGGGAATCCTGCCTGATCCCAGCTTCCCCACACCACGCCCAGAGTCCTGGCCAGAGCAGAGAGCGATGGGGAAACCTGAACCTCTGCACATCAACGTGACCTAGTTGCTGTCCAGGCAGGAGTGGCAGGGGTCTCAGGATACAGGTAGGGAGGGAGAAGCTGGCAGGGATGAGGCGCACCAGGGAGCACCTAGCAGACCTGTCCAGGAACACTGGGAGGAGGGGTGGGAGGTGGTGAGAGGTGGAAGGCTCCACACCCCACTGCATGCTGCACTGTCCCCGTGGACTTCATTTCAACACAATTCCAAAGCTAAAGTGATTACGACTTTTGAGAGAGTGACTGCAGAACATTGCGAAATGGGGCAACTTCATTCCTGGAGCCTGTCTGTAGACAGGATTTTACTTTCTTCTTCTTCTTTGACTACTTCAAATCTAAACTGAAGTCCTTCCCTTTGACTAACTGGCCTCTCCCTGACTCTTGCTGTCTGCCTCACTTTGCCCCAGAGGAAACTGTGTTGCTGGACAGCTTGTTTTGTCCTGCTGTCTTCAGACGTCCCCCTCTTCCTGCATGTACTCCTTCTGGCCCTTGAGACTCTGGAGCACTCCAGTCAGAACCCTGTCATCCGACCTTGGTTCAACCCCGTGCTGCACCACCATCCATTTTCTTGTGTGCGTCAGTCCTGCATTCTAAGTTTGAAGCCAAGAAATACATATTTTTTCCCCTAAATCTCCCTCACACTTTAATAAGATACTGTGAGATTCTGTGTTCAATAAATACTGGCCAATATCTTGATTAGTAATGAAGTTACATGTATGGCTTTATGCTGTGTCCCCAACATGAGTAAAAAAGAAAAGGAAAGCCAGGGTGACTCTGGAGATTCTCATGTTGTAGAGAACTGAGTGATTTCCCCAGGATTGTTCTGGAATTGTACTTGCACATGCTCCTTGTCAGAAGAGTTGGGGTCACTGGGAAGAAACAGAAGAGCTAAGGGTACAAAAGAGAAAAAGGAAGATGATGTGACACTGTCAAATGCCCAGTTCCCCTGTTTCTGAAGGATTACAATTCTTGAAGGCCCCATATTAGTTTCCCATGCTGTCATGAGATAGTGCCATAAACTCATTGGCTTAAAATAAAAATAGTTTATTCTCACAATTCTGGAGGCCAGAAGTTGGAAATCAAGATTTCAGCAGGGCCATGCTCCTGCTGAGGCTCTGGGGACACTCCTCGGCCTTGTCTTAGTTCTCGGTGGTGGCCAATTCCCGGCATTCCCCAGCATCCAGCTGCAGCACTCCCATCTCTGCTGCTCTTATCCCATGGGGGTTTCCTCTTTTTCTCTAATAGGGACACTAATTATATTGGATTAGGATCCACCTAATGATTCCTCTTAACTTGATCACATCTGCGAAGTTCCTATTTCCAAATAAGTTCACATTCACAGGTAACTGGGAGTAGGACTTCAACATCTCGTTTTTGGCGGGGGACATAGTTCAACTCATGACAGAGATTTTTGTTTTGTTTTGAGACGGAGTCTCACTCTGTCGCCTAGCCTGGAGTACAATGGCACGATCTCAGCTCACTGCAACCTCCGCCTCTTGGGTTCAAGTGATTCTCCTGCCTCAGCCTCCTGAGTAGCTGGAATTACAGGCACCCACCACCATGCCCAGCTAATTTTTTGTATTTTTCTTTAGTAGAGACGGGGTTTCACCATGTTGACCAGACTGGTCTCAAAACCCTGACCTCAGGTGATCCGCCTGCCTCAGCCTCCCAAAGTGCTGGGATTACAGGCGTGAGCCACCACGCCCAACCCATGACAGAGATCTTGAAAGTGATGCATGCTGTGTCAATTGTGTTTCTATGTGGCAGAGATGAGGCAAAAATAACACAAAAAAACAAACACCCAAATTCCCTAATGAAGTACTGAGAAGAAACCTCAACCCTGTCAGGGGCCATCTATATTAAGAGATGAGGTCACCTTTGGGCACAAACTCTGGGAGAACATCTTGCACAAGATATAGTAGAGACAAGGCATCCATGACACCAGTGAGAGTCAAAGTCAGAACCAGTTACCCCGAGAAGGTAGGTATACATTCTAGGGATAAGAGAGGTCAGATCTCAAACAAAACCACTGCAGCCTTGACTGCTAGATAGACATGAGACGACTCCAGAGGGCAGAGATGGCAAAGGACACCAGTCCTGATGACCCTGATTCTTATTCTTCACCAAAAGGTCATACACACTCCAACCTTCTTTTTCCTGTCCATGCAAATGCCACTGAGAAAATTTAGGGGTTTCGAAGTCTATAAAAGGACCGTTTCAATGATTGCATTGGATTGGATTCAGGACTACTTCATAGAGATGTTCAGGTTTTCCACTGCAGAGGAATCTGCATAGACACAGTCCCACGGCTAACCTGCACTAACCCTATATACGAGTGTCGAGGACTCTTGCAGGCTATTGAGGCTTCATTTCTGCACCACCTGTGGGTGTGAGTTTACTCTCCCTGCGTTCAGTGTGCATGAGTTGAAAGGCTGGAAAGCACTGTTGGTCTCTCTTCATGGATCCTCATCTTGAGACCAAGACTAATGAGGAAGCCTTCTAGAGCCTTGGTACAGTCAAGATTGATGTTATTATAAGAATGCCAGCCGGCCGCGGTGGCTCACTCCTGTAATCCCAGCACTTTGGGAGGCTGAGGTAGGCAGATCACGAGGTCAGGAGATAGAGACCCTCCTGGCTAACACGGTGAAACCCCGTCTCTACTAAAAATACAACAAAAATATTAGCCGGGTGAGGTGGCGGCGCCTGTAGTCCCAGCTACTCGGGAGGCTGAGGCAGGAGAATGGCGGGAACCCGGGAGGCGGAGCTTGCAGTGAGCTGAGATCCGGCTGTTGCACTCCAGCCTGGGCGACAGAGCGAGACTCCGTCTCAAAAAAAAAAAGAAAAGAGAAAAAGAATTCCTTCTGAATATGCAGGCAGAAGTAGAATAGAGCCAAGAGGGAAAGCAAAGGATGGCGCCAGGGAAGATTGATCTGTGGGGTGTTGAAGGAGAAAGGCAGAAGCAAAATGCTAGGCAGGCAGCAGGAGTTGGGGGCAACAAAGTTGAAAAAAGGGCCAGCAGGCATATTTTCACATGGCTGGAAGCTCTTGTACAGACCCTGTGCCTGGGGAGGGTTGTTTCCTTAGAAGAGCTGGACTGGAAAAGATTCCAGAATGAACCACTTTCTGTGCAGTGAGAACCAAGAAATTAAAATGTCCCAAGGGAATTGGAGTGGCACCATCAATAACTCAGATTGGCTACAAATGGGGAAACTCAATACAATTGGCTGAATCAAAATTCATAATATGCTTTAAATGTACCATGTTTATTAGATATTTTTTTCAAATTTGTCATTAATGTACTGATGAGACGTATAGGCTGAATTTGAAAGTTTGAGACTTGATATTGCAACTCCTTTCTCCTTTTTAGTTTGTGAATACGTAATGCTACACACATTACCCATAATCTAGTAAGAAACTGGTAAAGAGCCATCTCCTGGTGACGTCTCTCTCTGACGTTCATGAACTTTTATCCACAAAGAAAATGTGTGACAACCCACAAGTGTCTTAAAATTGAGACTTGAAGCAGAGAGTTTTGTACACTTAAATCTGGCATTTGCTGTCATAGGGGCCTCCTGGGTAGAGTCAGTCTCTATGCATTATTATGGAAATATTTCTCTTCCCTCACATCTTATTCTTAGTTCTGTTCTTTTTGTTCAAACATTTAAATTTGAGCTAGATTGGAGAAGAAGAGGATTATTATTTCTGACACATGTTACTTGAAAAGAATGATTTCTTTTTCCCTAAGTGTAAAACGTAAATTTATTTTTAAAAATGGAACAAACACATCCCTAGGCTTAGCAAATAAGAATATTTAAGTATTTATACAGCTATTTATAGTTTACTACTTACATTTACTTCTGCCTCTTGATAGCTTAGAGTCCCCAACCTTTTGCACCAGGGACCAATTTCATGGAAGACAATTTTTCCACTGACTAGGGCAGTTGAGGGGAGATGGTTTCAGGATGATTCAAGTGCATTTCATTTATTGTGCACTTTTATTATTACTACATTGTAATATATAATGAAATAATTATACAACTTACCATAAGGCAGTTGGTATGGAATCAAGGGGAGTCCTGAGCTTGTTTTCTGGTAAGTAGGTGGTCCTGTCTGGGGGTGGTGGGAAACAGTGACAGATCATCAGGCATTAGACTGTCATAATGAGCCTGCAACCCAGATCCCTCGTATGCGCCGTTCACAGCACAGTTTCACTCCTATGAGAATCTAATGCCGCAGCTGATCTGACAGGAGGTGGAGCTTAGGTGGTAACGGCATCACCCACCACTCACCTCCCGCTGTGCGACTGGGTTCCTAAGAGGCCATGGACCAGTACCAGTCTGTGGCCCAGGGTTGCGGACCACTGTCTTAGATAAGGAATATTTATTTACCATGAAGAAAATATCTGTAGGTGAAATGCACACATAAGTATGTATAAATATGTATTACATATATGCATAATTATACACACACACGTAATCACATTATATTTTAAAATGTTTTTCATAGAGCAATGCCAGGAACTATTGCTACAATATCTATCACCTGGGATGCTTACTGAAGATGCAGACTATTGGACTTCTACACTGATCTACAAAAATCAGAACCTCTAGGTAGAACCAGGGAATATGCCTTTTTAAACAAATTCCCACCCCTCACCCTATGCACACACATTCTAATGCAGAGATTGTCAATCATCTTCTGTAAAGAACAAGATAGTAAATGTCTTAGGCCTTGTGGCCTATACTCTCTCGGTGCAATTATTCAGTTCTGTCATTGTAGCACAAAAGCAGTTATAGATACTATAGAAATGATTGTGCATGATTACATTTCTATAAAACTTTATTCAGGCACACTGGAATTTCAATATCATAAATATTCACATTATTAAATATTATTATCTTTTTACAATTAAAAAATAGTTTAAAAATGTTAAACTATTCTTATCTTTGGTGGCAGAACAGATTCGGTCTCCAAGCTACAGTTTGCCAACCCTGAAAATTTGAGGGTAATTTAGCTAGATCGATGGCAAACAATATAAATGATAGGCATTTATAAATATTTGTCCAGAGCAAAAGATTGTTATGGTTTAATGTTACTTCAACAAGAAAAACACACTAGTCCTTTCTATGTAGTCATGCTACATGTTTGCCAAAAGATTAACAACTTCAGCTAAGAATTTGTACATGTCTAATTCTTGCTGCTATTATGAATGAATACCAATATTTTCTCAACCTATACACCAAACAAGTCAAAATACGTAGCTACAAACTTATGCTGTAAACCTGTTACTGGCAGAGAAGAAAAGGAAGTGATAATATATGATGATAAGATGATTTGTGGACAGATGATCTGCATCAATCCATCCGTTGTGTAGTCCAAGGAACAGTAGTGAGAAAACATCAGTTCAGGTCAACAACTTTCTCTCCTCAATTTGTTTTCAAATCCTTCCTGCTATTTATTTTGAGACAGATTCTCACGCTTTCACTCAGGCTGGAGGGTACTGGTGTGATCTCAGCTAACTGCAACCTCTGCCTCTTGGGTTCCAGCGATTCTCCTGTCTCAGACTCCTGAGTAGCTGCAATTACAGGCGCGTGCCACCATGCCCAGTTAATTTTGTATTTTAGTAGAGACAGGGTTTCACCATGTTGGCCAGGCTGGTCTCGACCTCCTGACCTCAGGTGATCCACCTGCCTCGGTGTGCCGAAGTGCTGGGATTACAGGTGTGAGCCACCACACCCGGCCTCCTTCCTGCTATTTTAACTTCAAAAGATTGTAACAAATTATCCTTCTTTTGTGAATGCATGTGTTACAGGATGAGATACTAATTTGTGCTGTTTCCCTGTGTTTTTCCTACCTCCGATGAGAAAGCCTCATTGAATTTCTATTACAGAACCTGAAGCAGAGGCTACCCTGTGGACACCTGATCCTAAAGCCCATGTTTATTGAAAGTTGTTGATCTTTACCAGACAGCTACTTCCTTTGCACGAAAAGAAACTAAAGCAAGGGGGAAATGGGAGATTTGCAGGACTGCAAGGGTGAGTCCACTTGGACCACCATCTCTTCTTTTTTGCAGGATGAAGGGAAAGGGGAAGACTTGGAAGAGAATGGATCTCAAGAGAATGACTCTACCACCGAGCCTTGAACAAAATCCCAGAATCCAACCTGGGCCCCACCACAGCAGCCACGAATTCTGCTTCACTGGACAAGGAGCCCATCACCAGTGACCTAAGCAGATGACCGGAGGTCCTGCTCCTCTGTTTGGCTGGCACAGGCCCTTGAATCTGCACATGAACTGGGGATTAGCATGCACGGATACTGCTGGAGCATCTTCACCTTGGTGAGTAAGATTAGAGGTTAGATTTAACAAACTCAGAATAAAATTGATTCCTGCTAAACAAATATTTGTTTATCAGCTGAGTATAATGTGGATTTTGTTTACCAATTTTCTTGTAACAATTATTTCTACATCAATTATATCCATATCATTAATTCCACATCAACAATCACACAAATTTCAAGAATTAGTAATCAATTGTGAGTACAGTGATTTACTTCAATTACTGAAGAAAACATAATTTATGGAACAAGAAATAATAATTTATGGAGAAAGTTTGATAATATGTAAGTCTCAGAATAAGAAATAGAGTCTTACCTGATTCTTATATTTCGGCTACACTGAGTGCTACTATGACAAAAGGTGACAGTTTAGTAGGAATGGTGATGTCTCCGCAATAAAGATACTATGTAAGATTCCTGTATAATTTAAGCACCAATGAAGTTGAATGGTAAGTTGTTTAAAAAAGCAATTAGATCACAGAAATTTCTTTCATTGTGTTTTATCACATTGGCAACAGCCCACCACATTTGCTAAGGCTTGAGTTTGGGTTAATGAATTCGACTCATAGGAATTGGTAAGGGCAGGGTTAAGGTAGATTTGTGTAATAGATAAATGATGCTGATTTAATTATTCCTCCGTTTTCTGTACAGAGTGTACTTTCAAAATCTCCTTTACCGCCTTCTGAATTATAAGGCCATAAAAAATTCAGTGGTGTCTTTACATGAATTCCTATTTTGTTAATCGTTACAACATGTGAACGGGTTTACAGATGTGGGCAGAGCAGGTTATTACCCGGTCCATAGGCAAAGCATGAGAGCTGTGAGGGAGAGTGCCTGGAGGTCCTCAGGCCCTGCGCGGCATAGCCAGGCTCCCCAGCTTCCAGCCTTGGCTTCTCTCTTGCTATCTGTGGGATCATTACCACATATACAAGCCATTTAATTTCTTCCGACATCAGATTTTTTTTTCAGCTGTAAATACAGGAATTAGTTACATTGATGGCTTCCAAACCTGGCTTATCAGAGTCACTTAGCAAGCTTTTAGGCAACATGGATTCTCTGAGATTCTTATTCAAGGTGTAGTGAAGAACTAACCCTACTTAAAGGAGGTCTGACCTTTATCATCAGCTACTGGCAGGTGACACGTTGGCCACTAGGATGTCCTGCATGATAGAAGTGTCTTTGTTTGGAGCTTTGGCAAAGTGACTTCTGATAGGGGCTTTCAGGCACACAATATTATTTTCAACTTCTGGAGAAACTGGTGACAAAAGGTATTTAGCCCAGACCCCCAGAAGGGGAGGAAGAATGAAAGTCAGCCACGCAGGCAGTGTGTGAGGGAGTCAGGTCACAGGGACAGAAGCCCACTTCCTTGGCTGGCCATGCCCTGTGGTGCCTCCTCACAGATGCTGGGAGGGTACCTGCCTCTTCCTGTGGCTGGCTCTAATTCTAGTTCACATCCATTGCCTGTAGCAGACCTTACTGTGAGTACAATAGCTTTCACAGAGTTCTGTGAGTCCAGTGAATTATCAAACTTGAGAGCAGATGCAGAGGCCCTCGAATTTGTAGTCAACTGGTCTTGAGTGAGGGTGGCCCCCGGACTTCTGGCCCATGTGTGCAGGGAGGGCAATCTTAAAGGGATTGTTTCCTTAGATTTTTGTTTGCTTAACCCGTTGTATCCCATGTGCTTAAAAGAAGCTGGAGATTGTTAACAAAAGTTTGCCAGGCACAGTGGCTCACACCTGTAATCCCAGCACTTTGAGGCAGAGGCAAAAAAATCACTTAAGCCCAGGAGTTTGAGACCGGCCTATTGCCTGGGCAACATAGCAAGACCCTGTCTCTACTAAATAAATACATTTAAAAAAAAATTAAAAACCCAAAAGTTTGAAAGGTATTGCAGGCCATATATCAAAAGTTTCTTTCCATGTCTAAACTTTATTTTTTAATCTATTTTATCTATGTGCTTATGCATTTGTTTTATTTTTAAGCCTGAAGTGCAGAAAGCTGGGTGATGCATATTCCTTAATTCATGGAATATTATCATTTTTGGTCCCTGCAAAAACTTGTGCCTTTATCTTGTTTTGTTACTCTTTATCCCAGGTTGACCTTCTCATTTCAGTGTGATGTATGTTCTTGTGTGCACATGTATTCTTGGACGTATATATCACATAGCATCGATTGGTGATTCATGAATTTTTCTTTCACATAAACAATATGGCACTATAGAACCTTGTTTATGGTGAGTTCATTCAGCACTATGTATTCAGATGGGTTCTGGTTCTTGTGTTATATGTAATTCACTTTTGGCATGCCTGCAAAGCCTTCCACGAAGGCATCCATCACATTTGCTTATCATTGCTCTAGTGTTGAACATGTGAGTTGTCTCAAATTCTCCACCACATCATATGACATCAGGATGAGCATTGCTGTCAGTGCCTTTTCATGGGCCTGGGTGAGGGTTACTTTGAGACCCACAAGCAGGAGTGGGATCTGGGACACAGTGGCTATGCATACTTAATTTCACCAAGGACTTGGCAGGAGTTGTAACAATTTACACTTCCACCAACGGTGCATGAAGATTCTTAGACTGCCACACACTTGCTAACATTTGGTACTATCCTACTTTTTAATTTTCACTTAACTGATTAATTTCCCCTCTGAATAACCACTTCATATCCTTAGCCCAATTTTCCATCGAAGTTTTTTTAAAAATCTTTTTGTTATTGAGTTGTAGGAGTTCCTTGTATTATAAACAGGTTTCACTATTGCAAATATCTTGTCTAAATCTGCCTCTAGTCTATAAAGTTTGTATACAGCATCTTTCATTTAATAGCCATTCTTGATTTTGAATCGTTACATCCAGCAGTGTCTTTCCTTATGATTTATCTTCCTGGGGTCATGCGTAAGAAACCATTTCCAACTCAAAGTCACTGAGGTATTCTCTATTGTCTATATAGGTTTATCTTTTACTGTTAAGTCTTTAAGTAGTGGTGGTAAATATTTAACTTTATTTTTGAGTCAGTTTTCCTGCATCATTTATTATTAAACAATCTAATCTCAACCATTGACTATGATGCTCTTTGATAATATACACCAGGTTCCCTCAATGAGTCATGTAAACACTCGAGGCTTTTAGTGATTTTTCTGTTTTCTTCATACTTTTTGTTTCTGTGCCATATTTATTTTAATATGACTTCCAGTAATTCTTAATATATAATATGGTGAAAATCCACACTTCTCTGTCTTTTAGTTTTTAATTTTTTTTTTTTTTTTTTTTTTT
>NW_016816248.1:99847-102997 GCF_001698545.2 Rhinopithecus bieti
TTTTTTTTTAAACAGAGACAGAGTCTCAGTCTGTCTCCCAGGCTGAAGTGCTGGAGTGCAATGGGGAGATCACTGCTCATTGCAGCCTCGACCTCTTGGACTCAAGGGATCCTCCCACTCGGTGTCCTAAGTAGCTGGGACTATAGGCATGCACGAGGTCTCACAATATTGCCCAGGGTGGTCTTGAACTCCTGTCCTCAAGTGATCCTCCTGCCTCAGCCTCTGAAAGTGCTGAGATTATAGTCGTGAGCCACCATATCTGGCCTTAATTTAAATTTCAAAATAAGCTTGTACTATTTTGTTTAAAATTCTCTTGTAATTTAGATTGGATTTACAACAAAGATTGTACCATTTGATTTTTATTTGTTTATAGGTTTTTCCTGTAGAAAATCCTATTCCGGTCTTGAACTCTTGAACTCAAGTAATCCTCCCGCTTCAGCCTCCCAAAGTGCTAGGATTACAAGTGTGAGCCACCATGTGCAGCCAAATCATATTCTGAAGTTAATAATTTTGTCTCTTCCCTTTCTATCGATATGCTTCTTAGTTCTTGGGCTCGTCTTATTTTTTTGGCTGCATCTTCCCTCCGTTACCTTTCATACTGGAGGTGACAAGTAACCACTCTTACTCTCTGTGTTCTTAAGTGGAATTAATAGGTCTCCACTGAGTACCATGTCTGCTATTGGTTTTGGGACACAGTCTTTGTCAAGTCGTAATATTTCTTTCTATTCCTGGTCCCCTGTGATTTGGTTTTCTATTACTAACATTTTATTTGGGATTTCTGTTTACTTCAGTAATCACAAGTAAAAAAGGCCTATCATGCTTTTTTGTTTGTTTGTTTTCCATTGTTTTATAAATACAGTCTGTAATCAATGTTACGTTAACTAAGAAAATTAGCTGGGTAGCATTACTTCTATTTAATTTTGAGAAACAGTATTTTTAAGATAGGAATAATGTGTTCTTTTAATGTTTAGTAGAATTCACCTAAAAAATTGAGTGTGAGCCTGTGTGATGTCTTTCATTTCCATGTTTTATTAATATTTGATATATTTGCATTTTTTATCTTCCCAGCACAAATATTGGCATCATACATTTTCCCAGAAATGTAATTATTTTACCTAGATTTTCAAATTTATTGGCATATAGATATTCCTAATATTAATTTGCCATTTTTTCAAATGTTCATTCTGTTTCTTTCTCCTTTTACATTCTGTGTTTTATTTTTTTTATAACTTCTCTCTCTTTCTCTTTCATTAGTTTTGCCAGAGATTTGTCCGTTTTCAGTCTATAGTGAACTAGCCTTTAGATTTTATTTTATTTTTTTTTTGAGATGGAGTCTTGCTCTTGTTGCCTAGGCTGGAGTGCAATGGCACAATCTCTGCTCACTGCAACCTTTTCCTCCCAGGTTCAAGTGATTCTCCTGCCTCATCCTCTTCAGTAGCTGGGATTACAGGCGCCCACACCATACCCGGCTAATTTTTGTATTTTGGGTAGAGACAGGGTTTCAGCATGTTGACCAGGCTGGTCTCAAACTCCTGACCTCAGGTGATCCGCCTGCCTCAGCCTCCCAAAGTTCTGGGATTACAGGCGTGAGCTACCATGCCTGACCTTAGCCTTTAGTTTTACTATAGTTCTATATAAATCTCTATTTATTTCATTTACTCCCATATCTATATTATTTCTTTCCTTCTTTTTCCTTTATGTTTATTTTCTTGCTCTTTTTCAACTTTTTTTTTTTTTGAGATGGAGTCTCGCTCTGCTGCCCAGGCTGGTGTGTAGTGGTGCGATCTTGGCTCACTGCAACCTCTGCCTCCTGGGTTCAAGCGATTCTCCTGCCTCAGCCTCTTGAGTAGCTGGGACTACAGGCATGCGCCACCATGGCCAGCTAATTTTTGTATTTTTAGTAGAGATGGGGTTTCACCATGTTAGCCAGAATGGTCTTATCTCCTGACCTCATGATCCGCCTGTCTCGGCCTCCCAAAGTGCTGGAATTACAGGCGTGAGCCACCGTGCCCAGCCTCTTTTTCAACTTCTTAAGTCAAATACTTACCTAGCTGTTTTCCAGCTTTCTCCTTCACCAAATAATTCACTAGAAGCCGCATGCTGTTTTAGCTAATTTATACACGTGCTGATGTGGAGTATTTTATCATTTGGTTTAAATATTTCATGATCCCCATATAATTTGTTCTTTAACCAAAATTCATTTAGTAATAATCTTCTTAGGTTTCAGATATTTGAAATTCTCTTTAGCTCTTCTTTGTTACTGATTTATAATATTACTAAACTTAGCTTGGGTCATTGTGACCTCAATTTATTATTTCACTAGAAATGGCAAAACGGTAACTTGATTTTAGTTATTGCTTCTGTATTTATTAGCTGGTATTCTTCTATAAAGAAGAAATATCTCTTACCAACCATTTTCTTAACTTGAGTTAGAATTGGTAAAAGGAATTCAGGATGAATTTTTGATTTCTTGCCTTCGCAAATTTTCAGAATCATGGGCTGCTGTATTAGCAACCTCTGGTGGTGGCCACTGCGCGTGCTTTGATATCACCAAGGCACCACAAGCTTTCAGTTTCTTGAAGCGTTGCTATGCATTGTCATCATTATTACTTTTCATGTTAAAATATCCCCCTATTAGGGCAACAGAAGCACCTTTAGATGAGTTCCTGTGTCCCTTTGATAAGACTCTGTTAGTCTTTAATGACTGCCTTACTTTCTAGCATAACAAAAACTTAATGCCGGGAAGATTTAATTGATAAATTTGCTGCCCTAGACATAGCATTGGAAATCGCTGCAAGGTGTTCAGGGTACATTTAGTGGAAGTGGTTATTTAGAGGCCACAGTTTGGGTGCTAGTGGTCCTTCTGTTTCTAAGCTCAATGTTTCTAGTCTGGAGAATACATATATATATTTAAAGCAACATATAGAATTGTGCTGACGTTTCTAATGAAGATTTAATATTACAATATTTTTAAATGACCTATTTTGTTTCATTTGCTCAGAAAATCGACTTCTGTCCTGGCATAGGTCGTCCTTTTATTGTTTACCCTTATTGTCTCTTTTTTAAAAAAGTTGCCCTTCCCCTTAGTTACTTTGGAGTTGACATACAGCAAACACTATTCTATTATACTATTATAGTAGATATATAATA
>NW_016816248.1:106803-109275 GCF_001698545.2 Rhinopithecus bieti
TGGATAAATTCAATAATTATTTCAGAAAATACAGTGATTTTAGCTGGTTTTAAATATTTGAATGGTATTTACAAACTTGGTAAAATTTAACTTTAAACCTAAAATTACAAATCTAAGCCAATTCCTCATTTATACTTTTAAAATTGTAATCCCAAGGCAAATCTTTTAGATTTTCTAGGATGCAAAATCATTTTAAACATTATAATTATTTAAAATACCAAATAAGGCCGGGCGAGGTGGCTCACACCTGTAATCTCAGCACTTTGGGAGGCCGAGGCGGGCAGATCACTTGAGGTCAGGAGTTCAAGGCTGGCCTGGTCAACACGGCAAAACCTTGTCTCTATTAAAAATACAAAGAATTAGCCAGGCATGGTGGCTCGTGCCTGTAGTTCCAGCTATTTGGGAGGCTGAGACTCAAGAATTGCTTAAACGCAGGAGGTGTAGGTTGCAGTGAGCTGACATCGTACCACTGCACACTAGTCGTCTGGGTGACAGAATGAGACTCCTTCTTCAAAAAAAAAAACAACAACAAAAACGAATATACAGATTATTATTCTCAAACTTAACACGGAAGTCTTTGTACTATTTATGCCATCAATATACCTAATTTTAAACCTCCTGGGTTATTTATAGTCATCTATTTATCCTTTATGGAAACAATCTTTTTATCCCAAGTAACTCAGGTTGCATCATTGATGAGCTGAGTTTGCGCATTCAGAAATTTTGGCTGGGGTATGAGAACTGGAGTGGAAATCCAGGGCAATTTTTCTGAAAACCATGAAAGACAGACTGAACTTTTGTTGATTGTGTCTAGGTCAAACCAGGCCCCACGTCCAAACACTACAAGTGGGTTGGATTGCATTTTGATTTGTCTTCAGCTCCCCGATTCAGAGCTCTAATTTGAGCCTGCAACTTCCACTTGGGCTATTTTACCCCTCGTTTAGAATCAATGAAGGCATTTGCTGTTTAGTTTCATTCTGATTTTTTTTTGCATACTCATCTTACAGCTATTAAGAAGTTATTGAATTGGATTCTGCCCAGCTCTTGTGTCTCTGACTGTATCACAACCATGGCTACTTATTTCACTCTGATGACATTGTGCATTTTTCCTTCAAATATACTATTTCATTTGAGCCCTACCCTTTCTGATGGGGAGGACAAATGTATTGACGTTATGACTATTGTTGTCACGATTGTCCCTAACTTATTTGTTGAGTTTAAAGGATATCCCTAGAAACTAATATGGTAGCTACGTGGTACATAACAGGTCTGTGTAAACTTGCTAATGAGTATCAGCTCTGAATTGTTATTATGAAGTATCAGAGTTGTGTAGCTTAAAAAATCCTATCATTCATTTCTCCAATTCAGCTAAATCTCCAAGACCCCCTCAGCTCGTAGAATATTGAATCCTAAAATCACAATTAAGTGGGCACGGACCTTGAAGCAGTGCATTCTGTTGCCCCAGTGACCAGCTGGGCAAGCACCCAAGACTGTAATTCTCAGACTTGGGTTCTTGCAGCCTCCAGCCCACAGGCTGGGACTCTTCCTTACAGGGTGGGCAGCAGCGGACCAGCACTGCAGCTCCTAGACAATCCCAGACAGACGTGGGAGGAATTGCTTCTCCACATTGACCCCTCTAAGCACAACTCCCTTCTTCCTGAATCTGGGCACCTGACTTCAAAGCCTCCACAACATAATTCTATCTTCCTCCTCCCCTATGGGTTGAGCCTTTTCCAAATAGCCTGGATGGGAGAGGCTTCTGAATTCCTGGAAACTTCTGTTTTGTGCCACGTGCAAGGGCGCGCGCGCGCGCGCACACACACACACACACACACACACACACACAGCAAGGAGACACAAGTCCTTACTGATTTGTTGCAGTGGAGAGGAAATGGCAATAGGTTAAAGAAAGAAACAGGAGTTGATAAGTCAACACATCATCTTTCAATATGTATGCTTTCATATATACATATTTAAATGACAGCCATGCTCAGGACTCATCTTAGATGAATTGAATCAGTCTCTAGAGGTGGCCCAGGGCTATTTCTTTTTAGAGTTTTCTAAAGGATTTTAACATGCAAGCAGGAATGAGTAACGGAACTGAAAACACTGCTTTTCTGATTTCCTGTGCCATGCTTTTAACATGATATTGCAGTAATCACTGGCATATGGTTAATAAGGACATTAATTCTTCCTGCTCTGTGAGGTAGACAGAAAATGGTTTCTTTAGGCCTTTCTGGGAGTCCTCCGCCATCCAGGGAAGGGATTCTCCGAAAGCAGCGTGGCAGCAGGGAGCAGGCAGCAGACTACAGAACGCAGGTGCTCCTCTAGGTCCTGCAGATGCAGTTTCTCTTGACTCGGTGCAGATACTGCAGTCAGAAGTGTTCCTAAATGGATGATATCATGAGCTGCAGGGAATTTACAGTCCCTCAGCATAAACTCTACTCAGCAGATCCCACGGTGTTTGAAATG
>NW_016816249.1:0-17728 GCF_001698545.2 Rhinopithecus bieti
GAAAAAAAGAAAGAAATGGCATTAATAGTTTTGCCTCTTAAAAGTCCAAGATAATTGTAAAACATGCTTCAACACAATCTCCAAGCCAAATATTTAATATTAAATAATGTGCAGAAGCTTATGAAGAAACGTAGTGTTGGAGCTAGATATAAAACCACATTTTAAATTTGAAACAGTAGTTCATTTTAACCAAATTATAAACTCTTCCTTCTTGCCTTGAGTCAGTTAGGCATGTGAAAAAAAAAAAAAGTTTAAAATGGAAATGTACTTTTGCCTCATTTCCAGTTTCCTGCCAAAATTCTCATCTTTGTTTTTGAATATAAATCTCTGCTCCTGAAATGTCAATCTTTAGTTCAATAAGTATTTGTTGAACATCTTTGTTTCAGGTCCTTGCTGGATGCCGGAGATCCACTAAAATACAAGACCTGTTTCTCTTGTCTTTGAGGGATATGTATCCAGCAATTAGTTAGATCAACCTGTTGTAGGTATCAATTCCAGGGTCACAGATTTCTTGTTTTGCAACGTTGAGCAAGTTTTTTTCAATGTTTTAAGCCTCAGTTTTTTAACCTACAAAATGTGGTAATAATATTTATCCATTAGTAATGTGAAAATTAAGCAAAAATACATGTAATATATTTAACAATGCTTGGTGTTCATTAATGCTGTAATAAATACTAATAATATTGTTATTGTTGCTGTTGTTTTAAACATGTGTAAAATAGCAGGTACTAGAATGGAAAGAGGGTTCTTACTTGAAATTAAATGGCAGAATTTCATACTGTAATAGGATGTATCAATTTACCTAGTATTAATTATTGTTAAAATACTGGATTTTTATCAATTATTATTAGTCTTTGATGCACTTCTGTAGTTAGCATTGTCCTTTGTATGCATTGGCCTTTGTATATGTTTCCAAAGAAGTATTATACTTTCAGGGTTTCTTATTTTGAATTGAAGTATATTCCAAGATTGCATAAAGGGGAAAAATAATAAATACACTATGTTCAATAGGTCGATGTCTTGGTTTTTTTAAATAAAATAAACATGGTTAAAAAAATCTGAAGTATTTTGTCCCTAATCTTTTACCCATTCAAAAAATAGTAATGGAAATGCTTTAAATTCTTATATATATTAACTGAGAAATAAATGACTTAATAGTTATCTATTGAATTTTCAAAAAACACATTAATGTACAAGGCAGACTTTGTCCAGATTTATAAAATATAAGAAATTTTTTATTTTGAGACATGGTAGAATGTACTGTTCAGGAAATTGTTAAAAATAGAACCATAAAATTAAAGCATGAAGTAAGACATTTCATCTGACTAGTAAAGCCCTAAAGCTGGAAAATAAATACCTAATCTCTACTAGAGAATTTATGGTATTAGAACACATTCTAGGGAAACAGTTAAGCCCTGAGCTGTGGCTTTGCCCTCAAAGCATTACTCATGGATCCTAGTTAACATTTCTGCATAAATACAGCATGTCAGATTAGCCATTCTTCGACATGCTACACATGCCAATATCTGAATATG
Organism: Rhinopithecus bieti; assembly: GCF_001698545.2. NCBI lineage: Eukaryota > Metazoa > Chordata > Mammalia > Primates > Cercopithecidae > Rhinopithecus > Rhinopithecus bieti. Next base: position 1,536 of record NW_016816249.1, read on the forward strand.
GCTCTCACATTTGCAGTACCCTTGACTCCTCAGACTGCACTTTAGGTGACTCACTAGAGAGCTCTTGTCTTCAAAGAAGGAAGATGAGTCAGAGGTACAAAGAGAAGAAACTGGAGAGTAGAGAGGGAAAATGGATGTAGTCAAATAAATAGCTATTAATAAATTCACAAGTTTGATTCCCCCTTTTTTCTCATCTACTACCCTATACAATCCACTAAATAGTCCTCCTATTTTAATAATATTTATTGACTTCATTTATGTCTCTTCGTCTCTGCTGCCATCTCCCTAGACAAGGCAGTCTCTACTGCACAGTAGTACCACCTCACAATGTACTATTATAGGGTAGTACATAGAGCACTACTTAGTCAATACTATTGCAGTGACCTGCGAGTTGGCCCTCTACCTTTCTCCTCATGGGTTCCCATCTTCATTCTCCACATAAGAGCAATAAGTATTTCCAAAACATAAATGTGAGCAGGAGGAATAGTGGAGCACAAGTTGGGTTCTTCATCTGTATATCATATACTCTAAAGAGGTCTATGAATAGAATCGAGGAGGTCTGGGAACCTAGGTGAAAAAAATTACACATTTATTTTTTACTAATATCTAATTGACATGTAACATTTCTTTCAATTATGAATGTAATCAGTATTATCAGTACTTGTGATACTGTCATCACAAATATATTTATGTCATAAAAAGCTGTTGCAGAAATCTCACAATGTTGTTAAAGATCATTATTTCATTTTATTTTTTAACTTTTATTTTAAGTTCAGGGGTACAAGTGCAGGTTTGTTACACAGGTAAACTTCAATCATGGGGGTCTGCAGCACAGATTATTTCATCACCCAGGTATTAAGTCTAGTAATCATTATTTTGTTATTTTTCCTGATCCTCTCCCTCCTCCTACCCTCCTCCCTCTGAGAGGCCTCAGTGTCTGTTGTTCTCTTCCTTGTGTCCATGTGTACTTAATATTTAGCTCCTACTTGTACATGAGAACATGCAGTATTTGGTCTTCTGTTTCTGTGTTAATTTGCTAAGGATAATGACTTCCACCTCCATCCACGTCCTGGCAAAGGACATGATCTCATTCTTTTTATGGTTGCATAGTATTCCATGGTGTATATGTACTACATTTCCTTTATCCACACTATCATTGATGCATTTAGGTTGATTCCATGTTTTTGTTATTGTGAATAGTGCTGCGATGAACATATACATGCATAGGTCTTCATAATAGAATAATTTATATTCCTTTAGGTATACACCCAGTAATGGGATTGCTGGGTTAAATGGTATTTCTGTCTTTAGGTCTTTTTGAGGAATTGCCACACTGTCTTCCACAATGGCTGAACTAATTTACAACCCCTCCAACAGTGTGTAAGCGTTCCCTTTTCTTTACAACCTCACCAACATCTGTTATTTTTTGACTCTTTAGTAACAGCCAAGGTGACTGGTGTGAGATGGTATCTTTGTGGTTTTTACTTGCATTTCTCTAATAATTAGTGACGTTGAGTTTTTAAAATATGATTATTGGCTGCATGTATGTCTTCTTTTGAAAACTGTTCATGTCCTTTGCTCACTTCTTAATAGGTTTTTTTCTTGTAAATTTGTTCAAGTTCCTTATAAATGACGGATATTAGACCTTTGTGAGATGCATAATTTGAAGAAATTTTTCTCCCATTCTGTAGGTTGTGTGTTTACTCTGTTGATAGTTTCTTTTGCTGTGCAGAAGATCTTTGGTTTAATTAGATCTAATTTATCAATTTTTGCTTTTGTTGCAATTTCTTTTGGCATTTTCATCATGAAATCTTTTCCCGTGCCTATGCCTTGAATGGTATTGCCTAGGTTGTCTACGAGGGATTTTATAGTCTTGGGTTTTACATTTAAGTCTTTTAGCCATCTTGAGTTAATTTTTGTATATGGTGTAAGGAAGGAGTTCAGTTTCAATCTACTGCATATGGCTAGTCAGTTATCCCAACACCATTTACTGAACAGAGAATTCATTTTCCATTGCTTGTTTTTGCTGGGTTTGTCAAAGATCAGACAGTTGTAGGTATGTGGTCTTATTTCTGGGTTCTCTATTCTGTTTCATTAGCCTATGTGTCTATTTTTGTATCAGTACCAAACTGTTTTGGTTACTGTAGCCCTGCAATAGAGTTTGAATTCAGGGAGTGTGATGCCTTCACCTTTATTAGTTTTGCTTAGGATTGCCTTGACTATTCAGGTTCTTTTTTGGTTCTATATGAATTTTAAAATAGTTTTCTCTAGTTCTGTGAAGAATATCAATGGTAGTTTGATGGAAATAGCACTGTGTCTATAAATTGCGTTGGGCAGTATGGTGCTTTTAACAATATTGATTCTTCCTATCCATGAGCGTGGAATATTTTCCATTTGTTTGTGACATCTCTGGTTTCTTTGAGCAGTGGTTTGTAGCTCTCCTTGTCGAAATCTTTCACTTCCCTATTTAGCTTTATTCCTAGGTATTTTATTCTTTTTGTAGCAATTGTGAATGGAATTTCATTCCTGATTTGGTTCTCAGCTTGACTGTTGTTCATGTATAGGAATACTAGTGATTTTTGAACATTGATTTTGTGTATCAAGACTTTGCTGAAGTTGTTTATCAACTTAAGAAGCTTTTGGCTGAGACTATGGGGTTTTCCAGATACAGTATCATGTCGTCTGCAAATAGGGATCGTGTGACTTCCTCTTTTCCTATTTGAATGCCCGTATTTCTTTCTCTTGCCTGATTGCCCTTGCCAGAACTTCCAATACTATGTTGAATAGGAGTGGTAAGAGAGGGCATCCTTATCTTGTGCCAGTTTTCAAGTGGAATGCTTCCAGCTTTTGCCCACTCAATATGATGTTGGCTATGGGATTGTCATATATGGCTCTTAATATTTTGAGGTAGGTTCCTTCAAAGTCTAGTCTGTTGAGTGTTTTTTATCATGAAGGAATGCTGACTTTTATTGAAAGCCTGTTCTGCATCTATTGAGATAATCATGTGGTTTTTGTTTTTAGTTCTGTTTATGGATCATCACTATTTTAAAATTGGTTTAGCTGTTAGATTCTCACTAGATCTTATTCAGTGTGTTCAGAAAGCACTTGTATTACTGTATCACAATTGAAAAAATATTTGAAAACTACAGTTAGTATAATTGATTTTCTTTGTGTTCTTATATTCTTAAATTTATTTTAAATTGACAATAATTATACATATTTATGGGGTACATAGTGATGAGATACATACAACATGTAGAGATCAGATCAGGGTAGTTGGCATACTCATCATTTCAAACAAGTATCATTTTTTTTTTGTTGGGAATATTTGATATTTTCTCTTCTAGCTATTTGAAAATATAAAAAATATCATTTTCGGCTATAGTCATCCTATAGTGCTATAAAACATAAGAACCTGTGTCTCCTATCTAGCTGTAATTTTGTATCCTTTAACAAATATCTCCCTTTCTCCTTTTTTCTTACGTTTTTCAGCCTCTAGTAACCTTTATTCTGCTTTTTCCTTCTGAAGATTAACTTTTTTTTTTGAGACAGAGTCTGGCTATGTTGCCTAGGCTGGAGTGCAATGGTACTATCTCTTCTCACTGCAACCTCCACCTCCCGGGTTCAAGCAATTCTCCTGCCTCAGCTCCCCGAGTAGCTGGGAATATATGGGCCTGCAACCATGCCCGGCTAATTTTTGTATTTTTAGTAGAGGCAGGGTTTCTCCATCTTGGCCAGGCTGGTCTCAAACTTCTGACAGGTGCTCCTGACAGGTGATCTGCCCGCTTCGGTCTCCCAAAGTGCTGGGATTACAGGCATGAGCCTCCGTGCCTGGCCATGATTAACTTTTTAAAATTTCCACACAAGAATGAGAACATGTGATGAACGGCTTTTTGTTCCTGCTTTATTTCACTTAACATAGTGTACCCCAGTCCCACACGTTGTTGCAAATAACAGGATTTCATTATTTTTATAGCTGAGTAATATTCCATTGCATATATGTACTGCATTAAAAAAATCTCTTCATCTGCTGCCAGACATGGGTTGATTCCATGTCTTGGTTATTGTGAACAGTGCTACAATAAATAAGAGGGTAGAGATGTCTCTTTGATATATTGATTTTCCTTCCTTTAGATAAATGCCCAGTAGCGGGATGGATGGATCATATGGTAGTTCTATTTGTAGTTTTTTCTTTTTTTTAAAGGAAACTCTGTATTGTTCTTCACAGTGGCTATGCTAGTTTATATTCTCACCAGTAGTGTATAAGAGTTCTCTTTTCTCCACATCCTCACTGGAATTTATTATTTTGTCTTTTTGATAATAGTCATCCTAACTGGGGTGAGACAATCTATCATTTTGGTTTTGATTTGCACTTTCCTGATGATAAGTGATGGTGAGCATTTTTTCTATATATTTATTGGCCATTTTTAATTCGTTGTATATTTTATGTGTGCAATATATTATTCTGAGAAGGGCTCAGCTTTCACCAGACTTCCAAGGGGTCTATGATGCATTTGTATGTGCACACAAACACACAAACACACACACACACAGCTAAGAACCCCTGGAGTGGCAATTGAGAGCACCATAATCGAAACTGGATTGCCTGATTTGAATCCAGCTTTTCACCATTTACCAGGTTTGTGGCTTGGGAAAGTTTAATTAGTTTCTCTATTCTAATTTTCTCATCATCTTCTAAGCAGAGTTTGTAAGTTAGCAGGCTGCAAGCCACAACTGTCCTCTATTCCCAACATATTTTGTGTTCCCTCAAAGATTTATAAAGAAATCAAGTTAATTACCAAAATTAGATAGTGGAAAATTTCACAAACAAATACAGATTTATTTATTTTCATGAAAAATGAAACAAACAAATATAAGACTGCCATATTTGACCAGAATTCCAAGTTGGAGCTGAGCTTTTAGATGGAATTACAACCAGAGACCTCATCTCTCTGTTTTGTTTTGCAACAGGCCACTCCATTCATGTATATTACACCAGCAGTTCTGCCTACATGAATAGAGCAGCCTGGTGCAAAACAGAGCATGCCCTTTCTACCACCATGCCTACAACTTTTTTTGTATCTCTACTCTCACTTTACTGTAATCCACCCTTGTTCCTAGCCTTTCATGCCTTACTCTCAACAAACATAGCATTTGTTGAATCACCAGGAATATAATGCTCTTACAAATTATTCCTATATGAGACTTTAGTTCAAGCAGGGTTACAGAATCTGTTATACTTCTATCCTCTTCTTGTTTTATACCTCTCTCCCCTTGTGTCCTGATTCATTTTCTGTTTGTACTCTAGCAGAAATCTGTTTTCAGTCATTGGGATTTCATTATACACTGAAGAGCTATGCTAGCTCTTCCAAGGATAGGTCTAATTACAAGAGAATAGGATTTTTCTCTACATGAAGTATCTCAGAATTAGTTAGTAGGGAGGAGATGACTGTCATAAGTTGGATTTTCTGCCTTTTAGGCTCCTCTCAGTAAAGATAATCCAAGAAATGTTTTTTGGCCCTTTTTACATATCAGAATCTGTGAGATGTACTGAGGAAACAGAAATGATAATACAACTTTCCTATCCTTGAAGAGATTATATTCTAATAAGGGGAAAGATAATTGCCATGGTGTAAATTTGCATGTAGTGATATGGGAAGCTAGGAAAAGGCAAGTCTAAATGTCCCTGGCAAAGTCAGAGTAAGCTTGGAGATCAGTGGTAGTGCTGAATTTGAGATCTGGATGACAGATTGCAGTAAAATAAGCCAGGAAGGGAAGAGCATGGACAAAGGCAGAGGAGCATGAAATGCCCAATGAATTCAGGAGCTATGTTTGGTTTACTTTTCTGGAGCACAAGATATTGTTAGTAGTAGTGGGAAGGGAATCTGTGCTGATAGGAGGTGGTCAGAGCCTTGGATGCTACTATAATAAAGACATTAGGCATATTGTAAGAGTAATGGGGCAGCATTGATTAAGTGGGGGCAGACTACCAGCAGCTGATAACTTTTATCCAGTTTCTGCTGTGAGAACTTTTTACAGACTTCTCAGGTGATTTGCTGAGGAAGTTTTATCTTATTTTTCTCGGTAGTGGATAAAAGGGTGCTAAACATATAGTCTGCACTTGAAGACTATGTTGGAGCTACAGAAGAAAAGTTATCCTTGTTCTTCTTGTCTCTTTCCACCCCTCCTGTAAAACTTTGAATTTGCTTGTTTGACCAACATACTGAGACTTGGGTTATGTGGAGTTGGGTGGACGATTAGCCTAGTAATTTCCAGACTGAAGTCTCTCTTTTCCCTCTTATTACCTTCTTTCCTCATCATCTTCCATCTTGAAGCAACTTCTCAGAGTCTCTCTACCTCCCATACTCTGAAATGACTTTATTGGTTTATAGAAATCTGTTCCTCTGCATTGCAATTATTGCATTTTCACTGATGTGGTAGTTGGTGGAAGCCTAGACGATAGAACACCTGGAGGGGAGCAGGAAGGATTGCCGAAGAGATCTAGATATCCCTCTTGAGGGATGCACTGCTCAGCACTTGTTTTTCTAGGCATGAAGTATTCTGAGTTGATACTAGTTTTGACAATTTTCATCCACTACTGATGAATATATTTATTTATTCTCAAATATTTATTACCAAAAGTTTATAATGTGATGGGCATTATTTTATGGATTATAGAAAAAATAGCAGTGAGGCTGGGAAATAGAAAGCAACAAATTACTACAATGCAGGATTCTGCCTACCTCCTCAGCCCTATTTTACATCTTTCTCTCCCTTGAACACTAACTTCCCTTGTGTTCTAGTGTGCCAGGCTCCATGCTGTTGGGGCCTTTTCCAAATGCTATTATATCTATGTAATGATATATTTGTTCTCCACTTGTTCACCCTGCCCTTGTCATGTACATGTACCTTCAGGACTAAACCTTGATGGAATTTCTCCAAGAAGTCTTCCGATGACTACAGCAACCAGGGAAGGTTCCAGCATCATATATTCTTTTGCTATTCTATACATGTTCCTAATAGTGCACAGCATAATTATAATTAGAAATGATTATGCTATTATTTATTGAATACCTTTATTTTCCCCTTCTAGACTGGAATTCCTTGAGGGTATAGCAAAATATATCATATTTACTCTCTATTGCCAACAAGTAACAGAATGCCTGGCACACCCAGATACTCGTGCACTTACTGAAATATCCAATGAGCTGCAATGATAGAAGTATCTGCACGTTAGTTTTGGAGGATAGAGGAGGGATTGGCCAATATGATAGGTATAAAGGAAGGTTAATTGATGTAACAGAATGTGGTGATAGTCTAGTAGAATCTTAAAATAGGATCTTAGGACAGCAGGGTTGAGGGGATAGCCTTCTAGGCAAAAGGAAGAGCATATGCAGAATGTGGAGGGTAAAACAACGTGTGTTCTGAGAAGTGGAACTCGTCCATCAGTTTAGAAGAAAAAGATGCTGGTTAGGAGACTAGTGAGATATGAAGCTAAAGATGTAGGCATTTAGATAGACATTAAACTACTTATAAAGGCAATTTTCTATTTACAAATGTGCATACCTTTTGAAATAAAATCTTATTACTGAGGATTTATTCTATGAATATATGTGGATACGTCAGAAACAATATATGTTCACTATCACTTAATGTGGTACTATAATAAAATAAATAGGAGAAAACTTCATTACCTATCAATAAGATACAAATTAAATAAATTATCCATAGAGTGAAGTAATATGAAATGGTAAAAATAATTAGAACTCTTTGTACTGATATTAAAAGCTCTCTTCCATACTATTAAGTAAACAAAAAAAAGTTCAGATATGTAAAACGAATACTCATTTTAAATGATAAGAGGCAAAAAGTATTAATCTATATTTGAATCTGCTTGTATTTGGTTAAACCACAGATATGGTAACAAATAAAATTAATAAAGTAGATTCAGATGCGTGTGTTTGTGCATGTGTATGCATACATGCAAGGGAAACCAGAGAGATAAGAGCAGGGATGGAAAGTACACTTTCAATTTTATATATTTTGATATTATTCTGATTTTTTCATTTTTATTATATTACATTATTTTTATTTTAGTATTATGTCATGCATCAGTTTTATCTTCTTATCAAGGTTGATATATACATTTCTTTATAGAATTTCTAGTCAATATCTCTTTTACTTAGTTACATTTTTAATTATGAACATGACAATTTCAGCAAAAATAATGTACCAACTTCGTGCCAATAGTAGTGGAGGATGCAAAGGAAGGCAAAATCTAGTGCTCTGGAGAATCTTCCAATTTAGTCAGGAAATCATGCAGCACATAACTAGGTGTATGTGTAAGTATTTTACTGTAGATCCACAACATTCATGACATAATCTCAGCTACACAGGGCAATGGGAACACCTTAAGTATTGTCAGGTAAAATAATCAGAAAGTGTAAGTGATATTTTAAAAGTCAGTTATGCTCACTACCTGGGTGATGAGATCATTGGTACCTCAAACTTCAGCATCATGCAATGTACCCATGAAAGAAACCTGTACACGTACCCTCTGAATCGAATGTAAAAGTTGAAATTTTTTTGTACATACTATGGGGTACATGTGATGTCTTGATACAGACAGACAATGTGTAATGATCAAATCTGGGTAACTGAGGCATCCGTAACCTCAAGCGTTTATCATTTCTTTATGTTAGGAACATTCCAGTTCAACTCTTTTAGTTACTTTTAAATATACAGTAAATTATTGTTAACTATAGTCACCCTATTGTGCTACAGAATACTAGACCTTATTCCTTCTGTCTAACTGTATTTTTGTACCCATCAGCCATATCCTTTTTATCTCTCCCTCTCCACTACCCCTCCCAGTCACCAGTAGCCATCATTCTACTCTCTCCATGAGTTCAATCTTTTTAGCTCCCAAATATGAGTGAGAACATGTGATATTTGTGTAAGTCAGCTTAATAGACAGCTTCTGAACAGCTTGACTAAGGAAACATACATTGTATTTTTTTCCTTTTTTTTCCTAACTAATGTTGGTGAGGATGTGGATAAAAGGGAACCTTCGTACGCTCTTGGTGGGAATGTAAACTGCTACAGCCACTATGGAGAACATTATGGAGGTTCCTTAAAAAACTAAAAATAGTACTACTATATAATCCAGCAATCCCATTGCTGGGTATATATCCAAAAGAAAGGAAATCAGTATATTGAAGCGATATCTGCTCTCTCATGTTTATTTCAGCACTATTCCCAACAGCCAAATATGGAATCAACCAAAGTGTCTATCAATGGATGAATGGATAAACTGTGCACATACACAGTGAAATATTTTTCAGCTATACAAATGATGAAATCCTGTTATTTGCAAAAGCATGGATGGAACTGGAGGACATCATGTTAAGTGAAGTAAATCAGGCATGAAAAGACAACTATCACATGTTCTCACTCATATTTCTCACTCATATCTCAGCTAAAAAAAATTGAACTCATGGAGAGAGACAGTAGAATGATGGCTACTGGAGACTGGGAGGGGTCGTGGGGAGGGAGATATAAAGAGGATATGGTTAATGGGTACAAAAACACAGTTAGACAGAAGGAATAAGGTCTAGTATTCTGTAGCACCATAGGGTGACTATAGTTAATAATAATTTACTGTATATTTAAAAGTAACTAAAAGAGTTGAACTGGAATGCTCCTAACACAAAGAAATGATAAATGCTTGAGGTTATGGATGCGTCTGTTACCCAGATTTGATCATTACACATTGTCTGCTGGTATCAAGACATCACATGTACCCCATAAATATATACAACGATTATGCATTCATAGTATTTAAAACAGTACTATGATTTTTGAAACACAGGAACATATTATCTATTAAAAACATACTGGAAATATAAAATGGAAGCAAGGAAGGAGGGAAGGAAGGAAGAGAGGAAAGCAAGTCCAGATTAAATCCTGGCTCCATAATTTATTAGTGGTACAATGTCAGTTAAATCACTTAAATTTTTCTCGATTTTTCTGTGTCCAAAATAATAATAATAATAACAGTAATAATAATATATACCTCATAAAATGTTAAGAATTCAATTAATATTTAACACACAAACTTGATTACAACACATTCATTAATATATAATTAATTAAGCATCTCTGGCAGGTGTGATGTATATCGAATATTATATGTTATATGTTATTACAGTTTAATTTCTATCCTGAGGAAGATTGTTGTCTTGCCTCAGAGGCTTCCCAGGGCATTTCCTCTCAAAGCTCAGTGTTATTAACAGACATGTGGTGATTGACCAGGTTCACCAGAACCACTTGAGGGATATAAAATCAGGGTCTAATTTCCTACAGACTCTGAACTCAGAGAACTGTGATTTCCTACTCAGTTAACACACTTTTCATGGCCATGATACAGAATGTGTAACATATCCCTTGATATGTTTGCTTTTCTCTGTGCTAGAAAACGAGAGGTCATTAGCATTAAAACAAAAGCAAACATTAGAAAATGTCTCTCTGCATCCCTCCTTTTCTGTAGAATCTTGGTAGGTATACACCTGGTGACTGGGTTTCTGAGGACCACAGATACCAGGTGTGGTTCCATCTATTTTTCTGGTCTTTCATATATTAACAGAAATCCCATCAGCTTCTCTTTCCCTTACTTCCTCACCACTCTTTTCCTTTTTGGGATCCTCTCAGTCACCCTCCCAGAAATCAGCTTTTAGGAAGTTTTATACGTGAACTACCACAGGACAAAATGAATTGGTAGGCAGGAATCCTACACACCAGAATATTAGAGCTTGAAAGGACCTCAGAGAAGATTTAATCACATCAGTGACTTGCAGAAGGTCCCATAGCTAATGACAGAATTTGACAGGAACATTTGATAATCTCTGAAATTCTTTTCACTTCAACATTTCTATGATTACTATGTTTTATATTCAAAGAATAATGGCATAGTAATAAGGAGAATATGAAAAGAATATTTATTTAGAAAAGATAATTACTTCAAAAGTGTAACAAGTCACACTTTACCTGTTCACTGAATCAAATACTGTAGCAGATACTAAAACAAAGCCAAACAAAACACATTTCCCAACAATTGAACAACAGTCACAAAACAATAAAACAAGAAAGGGAAAATCCACTCTCAAAGTGCTTATCAACTATTAGAAGAAATAATACAGTCTTAAGATTTGTTTAGGTAACAATATAATGCAATGCATAAAATCAATGATATAAGGCATATTAGCTCTGAAAAAATAAAGAGAGGTCAATAAAAGAATTGAGGAAGATTCTCTGAAGAGATGGGGCCTAGATTAAACCTTGAAGGGTGATGTTATAAAACTGCACTGTATTTTAGTTCTAAAACCATTGAAAATTTTGAAACAAATATTGTAAAATTATTTTAAAAATAGGTTTTCTGGAAGAAGAGTGGGACAAAATTATAACTGACCAGAAAAAAATGACACATCAAACACATTCTTTCTTTGACAAGTTTCCTATAGTGAAGTTTCACAAATCCTCAACCACATTTCATAAGGAAGACCACTTTGCAGATTATCATCTCAGCTTCTCAGATGAGCTGGGCAATGTATCTGCTGTGGGGAGAGAAGTATGACTAAAGGAATTTTTATGCCAGGAATGAAGTTTGGTGCTGAGGTCTCAGTATTTGAAGCTCATCCAGTTTGAGACAAATCTCAATTTTCTTTGTGCATGTATACATTGAATTTTTTGCACAATAGGAAGGGTTTTCACATCTCTCTACATTTACTCCTGGTTTCATTTATTAGACCATAATTAGAAATCAACTTCTAAAATCATGTAAACTCAAAGAGGTAAATGGAAAACAGAAAAATCTAGTCAATAAAAAAAAAAAGTGAAGAAATATTAAATGACTTTACAGAACCACACTTTAGATAGCTTTGATTAGGCCAACAACTCTTGTAGTTTAAGACATAGCATCTTGAAATTAGACTCAATAGTCCCTTAGAGTGTTTGCTAGGTACATCTTTAACAATAAACTGTGGGCATTCAGTGTTAGGCTTTTCTGTGACTACGATGATCAAAGATTAAAGAACATGCTCAGATAATCAATTGTCAATAGATAATATGAGGCAGGGAAAGAGAGGACTCCATCAATGGATGGATTAGAATGGGGACTGGAATATTCCTTTACTCAAATTTTCTTAAGTTGGTGATTATATCACCTATCTGTATTTTTTTCTTTAGGGTTAATTTCCTATGTTGCTTTCCTAAGGCTTAGAACTGATGGCTTTATTTTAGAGCACATGCAAACTTTAATATAATGGAACCCCTGGCATTTATTTGGTTATAATTCTGGTCGTGTATATGTTAAGATGCTGAACAGGCACACAAAATTCATAGCCTGATATAGAAACAACTAGACTATATTCTCAACCTCAATCAGCCAACCATTGACTATTGACTAAACAAAATATGAACAACCCAATTTAAGAAATTTGGTCTTATTACAAGGACTGAGAAGGTGGGAGGATGGGTTTATAACGTTCCAAGAGCCATATAAATAAAGAACATTATTACTATTTTTTGTTTAACCTTTATTCATTATTAGATCTCTCCAGTAATCATTAAACACATTCATAAATTGAATTGGCTTTACTTCATCACAAGAAACACATTTAATATTATGTCTTTTTAACTATGCCAATTTCATTAACTTTTATAGCAATTTTAAACAAGTAAGGCAATTTACAGTTGGTACGGGCTCAATATAAACCCATAGAAACCATTGAGTAAGTATAGTAAGCTGTATATTCATTTCTTTATCATGGATAAATTATCCACCTATATTGCCATATGTATATGTATGTATCCACCCATCCATCAACTTATTAATATATCTGCCCATATACTTACCTGTTGACTATTTTATCTATTTGACTCCTTAAAATCTATCCATCAGTCATCTAAATATCTTTTTGTATTTATTTATACTCAGGCTAAGGAAATATTACTCAGAATATTATGTAAATTTTGACAATGCCACTAATTAGCCATTATTAGTGATTACAATAGTTCAGTTTTATACATTAAACATTTCTTCTACATGTAGCTCTCAGAATGACAATGACCAAAATGCTCTTGCAGATAATCTGGCCCTAGTTCAATAGAGAGAGAAAGAGGAGAGAGAGAGAGAGAGAGAGAGAGAGAGAGAGAGAGAGAGCGAGCGAGAGCATCTTTTATGCTAGATTCTTTCATTGAATAGCTTACTTGGGAAAGTAACATTATTCCCTGGTTCTCAATTTCATCATCTGTAAAATAAATAGATTTGACTAGATAATTTGTATTTTCTAAAATCTCCACTTATTAGATATATATGTTGAAGAACCTCTGTTTAATGAAGTCTTTATGTCAAATACTGTGTTTAACTATAGGGAGAATGGCTCAGATCCTTTGAACCCCACTATTTACAATGTGGCTTTGGATTAAAAAATGGTACAGTAAACATCATGATACAAAACAATTTGTTACTGCTTAGGAAATAAACAAATATCTATATTTGTAGGCGAATGATGTAGATTTTGTCCCTAATTAGCATGATTTTGAAAAACCTAGTGTATCATTGGGTCTTAATTTTATCTTTTGTAGAACAGGGCTGTGGATGAGATTTGTTGCACAGTACTCTAGTTTCCTTTCAATCTTTTAGATAGATAGATATGATAGTTAGATAGAGATACAGATATGACTATGAGAATTTGCGTGGAGTTTCCTATACTGTTTTAAAACTATGAAGTCCACTCTAGGGAACGTAGGGACTAAAGACAAGTAAGATACATTCCTATTCTTATCCACAATGGGTTACAAACATATTAAATGGCAAATATTTTACTTACCAAAACCCTCTATTGCCTTCTGAATTTTGAGCTACAAAAACCCCACATGCATTAGCATCTCATCGGCAACAAACATTCTATTGCTACTTTAGTGTATAGGGTACTATACTAGGTGCTGATGCTTTTATACTTGTCTTTTTTCTTAGAGACTATTGCTAGAGATGGAGAGGAAATCTCCTCTTTCTTAAAACACGTGAAAGTCTGAAAGGAAATTATATTCAAATAGATCTGAAAGAAAAATTCGACATTGTGGGTCCTTTCACAATAAAACGTTAACTATACATTTTGTAATGCTTGTTAGTAAATGTTATGTTGTGTAAGAAACAATTAATATGACCAGAACTTCATGACAGCTGAGGTTGATTACAGAAACAGTTCTACCATGAACTAATCGATTTCTTGCGATAGCATCAATATGTTGACCAATTGAATGAGGGGGATAAATGCTGAAAAAGTATTTAACTTTCCTCTGAGGAAAATTAAGGAGTATGATCAGTCTTCCTAGATTTAAAGATATGGCTGCTTAGTTTCCTCATGGAATACTTGACATCTTTATTCCTAAGGTTATAGATCACTGGATTCAAGAGGGGAGTGAATATGGTATAAAACACTGAGAGTACTTTGTCTATTGGGAAATTTGTGAAAGGCCACACGTAGATGAAAATGCATGGACCAAAGAAAAGGGTCACAACGGTAAAGTGGGCACTGCAAGTGGAGAGCGCTTTGGAGGATCCACCAGAGGATGCTGCTGAACAGTGATCAGGATGATAGTGTAGGAGATCACCAAGAGGATGAAGCACACCAGGGCAATCATGCCACTGGTTGAGATCATGAACACCCCCAGAATATATGTGTCAACACAAGCAAGTTTAATCACCAAAGGGAGGTCACAAAAGAAACTGTCTACTTCATTGGGTCCACAGAAGGGCAGATTCACTGTAAATGCTAACTGACTCAGAGCATGGAAGATGCCGACGATCCAGGAAAGTATCACAAGCCCAACACACATTCTCCGGCTCATGATAGTTAGGTAGCGTAGAGGCTTACAGATAGCCACATCCCTATCAAAGGACATGGAGATCAGCAGTACAATCTCAGCACCTCCTAAGAGATGTAGGAAGAATATCTGGGTCATGCAGCCTTCAAAAGAGATGCCTTTGTGTTCACTGAGGAAGTCTGCAATCATTTTGGGGGTGGCAAATGAGGCCAGGGACATGTCAATGAAGGAGAGATTGCCCAGCAGAAAGTACATGGGGGAATGAAGGTGTGACTCTGATGCAATGGTGACCACAATAAGAAGGTTCCCCAGCACAGTGGCTGCATAGACTATGGAGAAAAACAGGAAGTAGAAAATCTGGAGTTCTAAAGAACTGGACAGACCCCGTAGTATGAATTCAGTTACCACAGACTGATTGCTCCAGGCCATTTGCTCTGATTTCTGGAAGGACTCTAGCATTTCCAGCTGGGAGGAGAACTAGGGAAAAATACAGCAATCAAACTCAAAGTGGGATTTTTGCATGGACTAATTTAGCGGCAGCCCACCATCAGATAGTTCCCTGTTGTCTCGTTTCTGGACTCACAGTGACCAAATATTTTTCCCAATAGCTTTTCCAGATATTTCAAATGATTCAGTTAAATATTGTTTTTTATGACTTAGCAATTTGTTTTACAAGTAAAATACAAATATTCATAAAAGAAATAAAAATTAACGGTTTCAAATATTTACTCCTCAGTTGTGAAATACTTTTAAATTTCACAGCTTGCTGACAGCAGATTTTTGAAAGAAACGGGAGTGAAGACCTTTTTCAAACCTCATGAAGGGTGAAAGACTGACGAGGAATAGTTGAGGATCAAAGCTTACTATTAGTGTGAACACAATAGTGGGAAGGGTGTGGGCACTGGTCTCTTGCAGTGGCTAGGAAACAGGAATCAAACATGAGGGGAGGAAAATGGCTACAGAGAAACATCATCTCAATTTTCTAATGGAGATTGTCTAGAATAAAAGTGAAATGTCCGGGCGCAGTGGCTCATACCTGTAATCCCAGCGCTTTGGGAGGCTGAGGCGCGCAGATCACGGGGTCAGTTGTTCGAGACAAGTCTGACCAACATGGTGAAACCCTGTCTCTACTAAAAATACAGAAATTAGCCGGGCATGGTGGCAGACGCCTGTAATCCCAGATACTCAGGAGGCTGAGGCAGGAGAATCGGTTGAACCCGGGAGGCAGGGGTTGCAGTGAGCCAAGATCGTGCCACTGCACTCCAGCCTGGTGACAGAGTGAGACTCTGCCTCAAAAAAAAAAAAAA
>NW_016816249.1:17966-31836 GCF_001698545.2 Rhinopithecus bieti
AAAAAAAAAAAAAAAAAAAAAAAAAAAAAAGTGAAATTGCCTCTATTTATTACTTCTTTATTTCAGTTATACAGCTATTATGAATGACACTTGATGTATGTCACCAATGCCATACATTTTTCAGAGGCTAATGAACATGTTCTGGTTAAAGCCTGAAGTACTCATACATTTCTAAGTATATTTTAAATAGAAAGACTGTTAAATACCATGCTGCCAGAAGCCAGACATTTTTCAAATGCTAGAAATTATCGATTTCACAGAAGCTGTTTGAAACAAAAATAAACTCTTCCTGTTTCCAGAGTTTACATGGTGCAAATGTTGAGACAAATTTACATCAGACAGAAGATAGTAATGAATTTAGAAGTTATGCAATATAACATACCTCAAAAGTTGTAACTTGGCTGATTAAGGAAATCTCTCTTGCACTGAGATCTGAGATTTACAAAATGCACTGAAAGCCAATTGAAATGATGTGAACTCAAAATTCATGACAAAACCTTTTCATCTTTCTACTAATCCAAGCATTTGTTTTTCTTTTCTTCTCAAACCTCTGTTGTAACTGCATAGTCTAAACAAATTGTTCTAAGACCAAACCCAATTTACTCATTCAACTACCTACTGTTCTTTGGCTTTCTATTAAAAATTTTGTGGCCTTTGGAAAACAAATAAACAAAAAAACCTTCACATTGTTCTTCTAGCTTTACCCATCCCAGAAACTTTTAAATTTCTTTCGCACTCACCTACCTGATATTTAAACAGATGTCTCTAGCACAGCTCTCATTTAAACTGGTGTACCACAAATAACAGTGACCTGAGAGTCAGAAAATGGGAACTGAAATCTTGTCCTTCGAGTGTGGGATCAAGTAATTTACTGAGTCAACCGATGCTTCCAAGTCTTCATATGTAAAATAGGGGTGTTGGATCTAGATAATTTTAAGATCCTTTCCACACACGTAATGTAATACTCAACCAACTCCTGAAAGCAAGGACAACTGCTTCACAGTAAAGTTAGGTGAATCCCTTGCCTAATTTCTGGGGAAAGGAGGCTGACAGTCCTTGAGACCTTTGTATTTATGACAGCTGTATTGATATGAAATAATTTTGTGAATTACATGGCAAGAAAAAGACCAGCTGCTGCTTGGGGAATATACAAATGTTCAAGTTGCAGTGGGAGTTATTAAAACTTTCAAGTTCGTTTGACCGTATTTAAAGGTGAATTACAGAATGCATGATTGCTCGTAAATGTTTCATGTACAAGGTATGGATGTGATTGGCTGGGAAAATATAAAGAATAATGTGTATCTTGGACCACAGCAAAGACAAGACAAATAGTATCTATTATTTGACTTATGAGGCTACAAGTGTTACTGAAGAAAGAGAGAGACCCTCTCATATTGTTTTATATTGTTTTATACTCAGTACCTGTTTTAAGAAAAAACAGAAGTAAAACCAAAGACAGGCAGCCCAGCGCCAGGCCCAAAACCAGGCCTGGGCCTCCCTGGCCTAAACCCAGTAGTTAAAAATCAACTCATAACTTAGAAACTGATGTTATTCATAGATTCCAGACATTGTATAGAAGAACATTGTGAAACTCCCTGCCCTGTTCTGTTTCTCTCTGACCACTGGTGCATGCAGCCCCTGTCACGTACCCCCTGCTTGCTCAAATCAATCACGACCCTTTCATGTGAAATCTTTAGTGTTGTTAAGCCCTTAAAAGGGACAGAAATTGTGCACTTGGGGAGCTCAGATTTTAAGGCAGTAGCTTGGTGATGCTCCCAGCTGAATAAAGCCCTTCCTTCCACAACTAGGTGTCTGAGAGGTTTTGTCTGCAGTTCGTCCTGCTATATTATCTCTCAGTTCCTGCATTAATAAATGAGTATAAGGCCTGTGTCTCCCCATCTGGAAAAAAACTGATACAGAAAATAATAAAATGAATGTTCAAGAATTTAAAGTTTGTACTGTTCACTTGAGTCATTATGGAGTAATGGAAGAAAAAACTGAAAAGTGAAAACATTCTGGTTTATAAATTCTAACTATGTAAAGAATGTGAAGTAATCATCAAAATTTTAATATCTCTTAAAAATCAGAATAACAATAAAATTTAAATGCCATCCATACTTAAATATTTCTCTATTAACAAAAAAGTTTTGAATATTTACATTTCACAGAGCTTGTATTCATAAGGTGAAAAGAAATAGCTTGATGAAACTGCATTATATGCCTCTAGTGTAATAAAAAGAACATTGAATCTCAGATTTGGAGGCCTGAGTTTACATCACAGTAAAATACTTTATTATATTATACTGAGTACATCACTACATTATCATAAATCTCAATTTCCTCATTTGCACTGAGAGATAAAAAACAAAGCATTGGTATATCAACACATAAAAAAACTACTAAATTAGAGAATTAAAAAGACCAAGAACCCTGCATAAAATGGGGGAAAAAGTGCAAATAGCTATTATCTGTATAAAAGATACTCAAACTCTTTTTATATGAACACATGTTGAAATTCATTGAGATACCACTTATCAACTATCATATGGTAAACATTTCTATCAGGCGGCAAAATTCTAGCAGATTGAACACTCTGCTCTAGATGATGCTACAGTGAGGTAATGCCAGAAGGAATACAAAATAATAAAATTCCATGGAGGAATATTTAAATATATTAAATATATACATATATATCTAAATAGGTATATGTATATATCTATATAGCTATATAAATTTACCTCTAAGGAGAGGGAGATGATAGGGGACAATAGAATTGATGTGTTGAAATGTCAGGGATGAAATCAAAACATCTCTGATTTTATCTACATTGTTAGTTTTGACTTAGGTTAAAAAACAGAGTTCAACTTAGAAAGCAGAGCTACCATGCACTGTGGGATAAGGCATTTACCATAGGAATTAGACCTTAAACAATGTGGAAGGACTTAGGAAAGCAAAGACGTGAAACAGGGAGCTGCAGAAGTAGAGGCAGCAATAGCCAGTCAATCGAGAAACCAAGCCCATCTAGCCAGTGAAGTAGAGGTCATGAAAGGAGCAAAATTTAGAAAATTTTGCCGATAGAAAAGTTTTTGTGAAGTTGTTACTTCTGAGGATCTGCAGGCAGGCAGCCTGAGGCTACTGTTGATCCTCAAATTCAGAAGTTGGGAAAAAGGTGGACATAGTGTGAAATGGCTGAGAGCAAAACAAGCTAGAAGCTGTTGGCACCTCTGCATCTGTATAGCCACAAAGATCAGAGAGTAATGGCTGATGCTTTAGGCTGTTTTCAAATTCCAAATGAATTTATTTTAGACAACTCCAATACAGAAAGACGTGGAGAAAAGAATTCTGGGAAATGTAGTTCTCAGCTTAACCACTTTGACAATAGAAAGACGTAACCTGCCACTCTCCGGTCTATAGGAAAGACTCATGCACTTGCATTATGTACCTGGGAGCTCAGCTGGTACTGGAACTTCCAGAATGGCTTTCCTGACATATCTTTTGCCTCATCTGGAGTGTATAAAACGGCTGGGGTCTGGCTGGTGCTCCATGTTTACATATAATATTTCATTATTCTGTATTCCTCCCGTGTGTGTGTGTGTGTGTGTGTGTGTGTGTGTACACATGTGTGTCTCTCAATATTTCTTTGTATTTCTTCTATTTATCCTAGGACCCTGATGAGTTAAAAATTAAAATATATAAACAGTGTTGGAGTCACACACTGACTTTTAAAACTTCTGCTCATGTGTGGCATATGATACTTCTAGTCACATTACATTGAACAAAGTAAGTCACGTATCCAAGGTTCTGGTAAATAAAGTGAGGGTTATACTCCTTCTACAGCATGTGAAGGTTCCTGAAGGGATGAGCCATATACAAAAAGGTAACCAATTTTGATTTTCTAAAATTCAGTCGGCCAGGCGCTGTGGCTCACACCTGTTCATCCCAGCACTTTGCGAGGTGGAGGCGGGCTGATTACTTGAGGTCAGGAGTTCGAAACCAGTCTGGCCAACATGGTGAAACCCCTCCTCTACTGAAAATATAATTAGCAGGGCATGGTGGCACATGCCTGTAATCTCAGCTACTCTGGAGGCTGAGAGAGGAGAGTCACCTGAACCGGGTGGTGGAGGTTGCAGTGAGCCAAGATTGCACCATTGCACCCCAGGCTGGGTGACAAGAGTGAAACTGTCTCAAAAAAAAAAAAAAAAAAAAAAAAAAAAAAATTCAGTCTACTACGTAGACTGCACAGGAGAATAATCACATTATTAGTGTTCAATAAATAAAAATATTCATAATGACAGTTACTTGGATGTCTCATTTAATTAGTTACAATCACATTCACATTGCTGGTAACTTAGTCAAAATTATCTCCTTATATCCATTTCATTTAATGATCTGTATGAAATTCTCCCTTCTCCAAACTATCTAAGTAAATCCTTACATAATACTGCTTTCAAATAATTACAATTCTGCCCATGATGTTAAAATGACCCCTTATCTTTTATATCAAGTTAAATTTTTAGAAAGGTATTCATATTCTTCTAAACTACTAAATCTCCTGTTTTATGGCAAATAAGTTGCACTGTTTTCCCTCCACATGCATTTTTTTCTTCTGCCAATCAATATTTTAGTTTTCATTCTAAGTCAAGTTCATGACATGTCTCCTGCAAGAACATTTGCTTGATTGATTCTGCACATTACCAGTTTGTTGTTGTTGTTGTTGTTTTTAACTAAGATCTAGTTCATCCATGGTCTCTGAGAATTGACTGAACACTAGGTTTATTTGGTGGTATTTTTCACCAATTGTTTTATTTATAGGTGCTTAATATCGCCAAATAACTCTAAATTACTTGAAGCAGAGGCAAATGTTTGGATTTTGTTCTCCATTGCTTCTAATATAGCATTAGAGAACCAAGAGTCCTTATCAGAATTAATTGACTTGATATTTCCTGTTGCTTTTTGAAATTAGGACTTTCCCAACGTCTAGTCCCTGAATCTCTCAGGTCCAGGTGAAAACAATCATTGTAAATTCCCACAAGATTCTTGAAATGTCTTTCCTTTGTGAACTGGATAATGCCATCTTTGTTGCTTAATAAATCCCATTGCAAGATAATTTCTTGTTCAATTCCCAAGTCCCCACAACATCCATTTTATCCACAGCTGGTACACAACTAATGATTCAACTAGGTCATTTATTTATATTTAAAATTGCCTTCTATGCTCTATCAGAAGCCTACTTAACACTGAGTAATCTAAAGCCCTGGTTCTGCTATAGATCCGGTGAGTAAAAGTGTTTTGCAAATGAGTTCTGCTGAAATATTTTAAATGTTTGCCCTTCCCATTCCCATTTCCTAATCCCTATTCCGTGAAGCTTAGATCAATACAACAGTTTATGTATGCTGACATTTACAGAAGAAGAATTCATACAGAGGTGAAATGAAAGAAATTGATCTTTGAGTACTTTCCCATGAAAACGTTGTTATATATCCTTTAGGATATAAACTTTTAAATAATAGAATTATAAATATTTGTAAGGAACACATTCATATTTTAATTAAAAAGAAAGGACCAGAAGAAGTTAAATGCCTTTCCTTTGTCTATATGACTGTATTGTAATAAATTAGTCTTCTTTCTCTGGATGAATATCAGCAAAACTAACTTTCAATGTATTTCTTTTGAGTTTCAAACAGGAAACTTTATCTGGGAATACTTTAACAGTTCATCTCTGGAAATTTACAAAAGCTTTACAACTGTCCGTTGAAACTTCACTATAATGTGCTTAGGAGCCCTTATATGTGATATAATTATTATATGTTTTTGTCAGTAAGGATGTCTTTATGGACAAATTCCAAATGACTAAACATATATGTGTATGTGTGTTTCACACATCAGCATAAAGTAAATGCTTACTGTTATCCTTAGGATTACATAGATGAATAGATGGACAAATAGGTAGAAGGTCTGTTCAGAATGATATTACCTTGGTTGGATTGCCATTTAGTATCAGAAAAGAAAGTGTTCTTTTCAATTCCTATGAATTAAGGAATATTTTGCTATAAGCTCTAATATTCCATAATTTCCATTCAAAACAATATACCAAATGAGAAGGATGGATAGAATAGTCAAGTTTTTTAGAGAAGATAAAATTTCTGA
This sequence comes from Rhinopithecus bieti, assembly GCF_001698545.2. Lineage (NCBI taxonomy): Eukaryota > Metazoa > Chordata > Mammalia > Primates > Cercopithecidae > Rhinopithecus > Rhinopithecus bieti. The sequence continues at coordinate 24,114 of NW_016816249.1, forward strand.
AAGTAGATTATTGGAAATGAATCTTTTGCTTCCATTGAATCTGACTTTTCTCTCTATCTCTTTTTTTTTTTGTTACAGGCTTCTACCTATGAATCAAGGCAATGGATGTGGCCAATAAGTCTACCATGTTTGAATTTGTTTTGCTGGGGCTCTCTAATTCCTGGGAACTACAGATGTTTTTCTTTATGGTGTTTTCATTGTTTTATGTGGCAACAATGGTGGGTAACAGCCTCATAGTCATCACAGTTATAGTGGACCCTCACCTACACTCCCCTATGTATTTCCTGCTTACCAATCTTTCAATCATTGATATGTCTCTTGCTTCTTTTGCCACCCCAAAGATGATTACAGATTACCTAACAGGTCACAAAACCATCTCTTTCGATGGCTGCCTTACCCAGATATTCTTCCTCCACCTTTTCACTGGCACCGAGACCATCTTACTCATGGCCATGTCCTTTGATAGGTATATTGCAATATGCAAGCCCCTGCACTATGCTTCAATCATTAGTCCCCAGGTGTGTGTTGCTCTCGTGGTGGCTTCCTGGATTGTGGGAATCATGCATTCAATGAGTCAGGTCATATTTGCCCTCACATTACCATTCTGTGGTCCCAATGAGGTAGACAGCTTTTTCTGTGACCTTCCTGTGGTGTTCCAATTGGCTTGTGTGGATACTTATGTTCTGGGCCTCTTTATGATCTCAACAAGTGGCATAATTGCGTTGTCCTGCTTTATTGTTTTATTTAATTCATATGTTATTGTCCTGGTTACTGTGAAGCATCATTCTTCCCGGGGATCATCTAAGGCCCTCTCTACTTGTACAGCTCATTTCATCGTTGTCTTCTTGTTCTTTGGGCCATGCATCTTCATCTACATGTGGCCACTAAGCAGCTTTCTCACAGACAAGATTCTGTCTGTGTTTTATACCATCTTTACTCCCATTCTGAACCCAATAATCTATACTTTGAGGAATCAAGAAGTAAAGATAGCCATGAGGAAACTGAAAAATAGGTTTCTAAATTTTAATAAGGCAATGCCATCATAGTTTTCTGACACAGAACATTAGTCACAATGCTGTGTTAGGCTCTTCTTTCTAGAGGGTTCTTATCAAATTGTAATTGCCAAGAATTTGTGAGGGCTCAAGTTCGGTGCATTTTGAAACTATTCTCATGAATGTGAATGTGTTCAAAATACATTTGGAATTTCAGAAAAGCAAGTTAATGAAAACAATTTATTCTAGAAACAAAGACTACAAAAATGTCAGGAGCGATAGTTCCAGTTAGGACATTCAATATCAATAATCAATTTATTGGAAAAGAAGACCAAGGAATGAGGAGAAGAAATACAGATTAAAGCAGATCTAGGAGATTATGACAATTACACACAGTTAGCAACTGAGTCACTCAGTGAGATGCTCCTAAAGTATGACAAGCTAGCAAGATTCCTATAATCCTTAGGAACTCCATACTGCTATAGGATCTTAGCCTCTGACAGAGAAGCAGTGATTTTCCACACACTTTGCCAAGTCACTCCTACTTACATTTAAACCAATTTGTGATATCTTCTATTAAAGAAAACTCTAGATATATTTTATTACAAATGTTAATGACGTCCATAAAAATGCTGTAAGTGTAGCAATCTTTACCAACCACTTTTAGTTCATCATCAAAGCAATACAGTCATACATTTCTTTCTGATAATGCAGAATGAGTAGAGAGGCTGGAGAATTCTGCAAATCAGAAAATATGAAATGAGTTCCAGATCAGTACACTTTATTTTGTACAGACACTATGGTTGCTTAATTCCTAAGGAGTTAAAACTAGAATTAAGTTAAGAGACACAGCTTATAATAGTTGAATTTATGGAGGGTTCACGCTTTCATTTTAAAGTGTGATATTACTTTGCATTTTGGTTTTTTCTTGAAATATTTGGATGTAAAAATAATGGATCTGCATTTAGTAATACATTGTCAATGTAATAAGTAAGTTTTAGTACACAAATAGGTTTGTTACTATTTTAAATAAGCCTGGTAAGGTTAATATTAGCTTTAACATATACAAAGTATTATTGTCACCTGCTGGTACTTACTGGAATTGCAAGTATTGAAAGAGTAATAATAATTCTGTATACTCTGCTTTGCAAATCATCTTTAAATGATGGCAAACATTCATGAGTTAACTGTTATTTAGAATTTTCTAAATGATATTGATAAAATATAGTGTCTTATATAGGATCCAACATGTATCCACAAAGGGAAAGATTTGTTGCAACCACAGTATTTGATAATATCAAGTTGTTATTTTCTGGTATGATTGAGTAAATGGAGAAAACAAATGAAATGCATTTATTATCATTTACGAAAGATAATTCAAATAGAAAATTCTTAGATGTTCATTTTAAGCCACGTTATAAAAGGAACGTATTTTTTCTTCATCAGTTTGTGTTTTATTTCTTCGTTAACATACTAACCAAATAAGGAACAAACTAACAGCTTGAAGGTCTGTGATATTGTGTTTAAAGCCTGAGCAGTTTTGAAATTATTAAATAATAATGTCTACGGTATTAACATAAGATAAAACATGCTTATGTAAGCACAAAAATAGCATAATTCTATTTTAAATAGGGATACAAATAGGCCAGTTTAGGTTTGGAGTGTGAATTTTCTCTTGGTTGCAGTTATATGTACAGATATGTTCAGATTCAAGGACTTTGTTCATGTAGAATGTTTTAGCTGGTGTTTAAAAATGCTACAAATAATTATTTTATTTGATATATTTATTTGTCCAGGGAATATTTTCAAAGCTGTGTTGCTTTTTGCAATATAAAACTGTGGAATCTTTTGGAAGAGATGCTATTGATTTTCAGTGCTTTTGTGGAGAATTCTAAAACTCAAGAACATTTGCCAAAATACCCTCCAACGTGTAGCTGATCAGCAGACAACTGTATAAGGCAAGTCAATAATGAGATTAAGAAGTTGGATTGATAGTAAATTTCTGTAGCTGATAATAAAAAGGATTACAGAAAGCCGTTGGAGGACTTCCATATGTACATGGAACTATCTACCACATTTCTTGGTGGCTTAGTGTGAGGAGTCAATATTCATGGTACCTCTGCATGTTATACAAACACTTAAAAATCTTAGGACTTTAGGACTCATGGTGGATGGTTTTATCGACATATCTCTTAGACAAGATGCTGACACTCTTTTTTTTTTTTTTTTTTTTTTCGGAGTCTCGCTCTGTCACCCAGGCTGGGGTGCAGTGGCAAGATCTAGACTCACTGCAAGCTCTGCCTCCCAGGTTCAGGCCAGTCTCCTGTCTCAGCCTCCCGAGTAGCTGGGACTACAGGCCCCCGCCACCACGCCCAGTTAATTTTTGTATTTTGGTAGAGACGGGGTTTCACCGTGTTAGCCAGGATGGTCTGGATTTCCTGACCTCGTGATCCACCCGCCTCGACCTCCCAAAGTGCTGGGATTACAGGCGTGAGCCCCCGCGCCCGGCCGATGCTGATACTCTTTTACCAAGGATAACTGTAGTGACATGGCCATGGACTCGTTAAGCAATAAGGATGGTGCCAGCTGCCACCAGATGTTCCAGAGACAGAGGTGATGTTCTGCAGAGAATACAAGATAAGCTGACAAGTATAATTTTAAGTGATCTGCACCATCTGCAATAACACAACGGAGGGAGTTCTGGAGCATTTATAATAAGACCATGTTGACAAGCAACTTCATCTTCCTCTACGTGTTTAGGAAGCCATGAAGCTTGACAATAATTGAATGAGGATGGAAAAACTGTTAAAATCAGGTATAGATAAAACAGATAAAGTGTAAATTTTAATATGTGAAGGAACGGGATATATGTAATAGCAATATAAACTACAAATTATGTTTGTTTCTAAAAATTCTTAAGAAAACTTTAGAATACTATATGGTATAATGATGGTGGATTTACCATAAAGCTAGTAAAGCTTAAGTTTTAGAACTCCTCCTTTGCATGGATTTCCTCCAAGGCCCTAGAATAGAACCTAGCAACCTTTTATTAGTTATTTTGATTTTTTTTTTTTTTCCCTGAAACAGGTGTCCTCGAACTGTATAAGGTTTAGGCCTAGCTTGTCCAATCCATGGCCTGCAGGTTGCATGCGGCCCAGGAGATGGCTTTAAATTCAGCCCAACATAAATTTGTAAACTTTCTTAAAACATTATGAGATTTTCTTGTGATTTTTTTAAAAAGTTCATCAGCTATCCTTAGTGTCAGTGTATTTTATGTATGGTCCAAGACAATTCTTCCAATGTGGCCCAGACAAGCCAAAAGATTGGACACCCCTGCTTTAAAAGGCTCTGAAGTATCTATTGTGTAGTTTTAAAAGTCTTAGACTCTGGTTTCTCTTTTTTTTTTTTTTGGTGTTTAATACTGCTTCTACTGCTAGTGGTGTAAACTTAAGCTAAATATTTAATGCCTCTTAGCCTCAGTTTCTACATTCGTTAAAGGAGGTAACAGTGGTCTGTATACCACAGAGTTATTAAGGCATAAAAGAAGTAAATAATATAAAGCATATAGTTGTCAAAAAATGTTAGTTATTGTAACATTCTGGGTGATAACCTCTGGATATCTTTGTTTATGGGACGTGATAGTCTCTTGAGCTAACAATTGACCTGTTTAATTTAAAAGGTAAATTTTTATTTATATGTTTTAAATATTCATGTCTGTATATGTGTGTGTAAATGTTCATGTCTGTATATGTGTGTGTAAATATTCATGTCTGTATATGTGTGTGTAAATGTTCATGTCTGTATATGTGTGTCAGTATTAATTTGAAAACCTGAAAGTAACTTCCACTAGAAAATTACATTGGTTCTTACATTAGTTAAAGCTTCTGGAAACTTGTTTTTCTGTCGGTTCACAATTGTCATTAATCAAGAGAAGTATCAAGTTGTTGTTTAATCATGATGCTATTGCTTCCTTACAATGAATAAATATTAAATTGGTTTATTGATTTTAGGATGAATTTACATTACAATTGTCAGAATAAGAATGATGTTTGACTCATATTATTAAGGTGAAGAGATAGGCAGATGGATAGATTAGTAGATAGATAAAGTTTCATATTATATGAGCTGTCTTACGTGAAGTATTTTTCTGCATTGATAAGGGCTTAGGATAATGTGATCACTGGATTATGTTACTATATAGAAGTTCTTGGTAAAATTCTATTATTTGTGCATATCCAGACTCTTTAGGAAAGTATTTTCAAATTTAAAAAACTACCAGTGAATCTCTTCTCTACACGTGAGTTTTTAAACAACTCAGTTAAAGTAAATTGTTGAGAGAGTTGGAGTAATCCTCTTATCCCCCTATTATTTCCCTGATATTATTTTCCATGATTTTCGGATGTGTGTGTCAATTGAAAAATGGTGAGAAGAAAACAGCCAGGGAAATCTAATTCATGTGAACTTCATGCATGTGCTCTCAGATGCCAGTGAAATCCACTAAGCAACTTGATAGTTTTTTAGTTTATAAGTTTCTGTTATGCTTTGTTGTTTGGAATTATTTTTAATGCTCTTGGTTACATCTATGAGGTAAATATGCACAAATTATTCCGGAGTGTGTAGGACCAACACTCAAATGAGATTGAAAATGTGACTGGGATCATTGATTGATGTATTCTGTCTGTATTGTTGCTAATATAACTCAATTGACATGTTTATTTTTTCTGTCTGATTTTTGTAAAACAAACATAAATTCCAATATCTAGTATGTACTAAGATACTTTCATTTTTATTTTTTACTCTGATAATTTACACTGCTAGTATGAGATTTATACTTATTTTTTAAATTAAAAAATGTTCTCGGACTGGAGGCTCCAGGTTTTTTCCCTGTTAGCTTTTTTATGACTACTCAATGCAAGACCATTGTTAATTCGCCTATCTTTTTTTCTTTACGTTTTAACTGTACTAGGAATCTGAAGCCATCAACGAAAGCTAGATTTTTCTCCTTTTGCTCACTCCCCACCTGTTAAAGAAAATTTAAAGGAGAGTTTTTTTTTCTAGTTTGAGACTAGAAATAGAAACTTAATTAGTAATTTGATTTTATATGATACTATATTTATATCTAAATTTTTTCTTCTTGTTTGAGTATACTTACATTGATTGTCCCACAGTTAAAAAAATAGAAACCATTGGGTACATTAAGCAGAATTAATATAATGTATTAAATGCTTATGAATAATTCAAAGACTTACAGGAACACGCATTGGAGGCTGCTACTGGAGCTATTGTGTTCCAGAGCACATTACCCCAGTAATGTGACGTAAGGGCAAAAGGCAAAAAGCCTTGGTGTCATTGCCACTCCATCACCCTCAACACTCTTGAAGGTGGTGAATAACTGTGTCACTGGACACAGTTATGGCTGCCACAGGTGCTTTCCCTCACATCTCATCATCATCTTGCTCACCAGCAGCAATTATATCAGTAGATGGCTCCGCCTCACTTGTGCTTTCTAAAGCTCATTTGGTGCATCTAATTGGGGGAATCTACTTTGCATAGAGAAACTTGGCTTAAAAAATCAATTCATAGATTTCAAGATTCTTATGCAACAGAAAACATGCTAATAAAGGGTGGATTGGAGGGAGACTCTGTCAATCAATCCATATATATTACTTCAATTGTTTTAAATTACAACCCTTTTATTGTAGTGTAAAAGCAAGGTAAAGAAAAATACACAAACATGTTTAGCTTAATGAAATATTATAAGGCAAACACCATTATAATCACATCTCAAGTCACAAAATAGAACTTTGCCAGCCATTTCTGAAGTCCTCATATTTCTTCATCTCCGTGACAACTCTCTCCTTCCAAAATTAACCATTACCCTGACTTAATACATTCTTTACATTTCTTTTCAGTTTCATGAAAATATATATATATATACACACTCAAATATACATCCATACACACTCAAACTTAGCCTCACCAACTTTGTTTCCTTTTCTTGTAGCCCACAAATCTCAATATCACTCTCTTCCATTTCTGTATAATTTATCTTTTGAAAAGCCTGAGTTATTTACCATGTAGGGTCTCCCAGAGTCTGAAATATGCTGATTGCATGCTCATGGTACAGTTCAACATGTACTTCTGTCCCTGTATTTTCTGCAAATTGCCTATCCAGCGGCATAATCATATGTAGTTTGATACTTTTTGCAAGACAAATGACAGATGATGTTATATTTTTTTATCCAAAATATCTTGATATCTTGCTGTATCTCTTTTGGGAATGACAGTACTGTTGTTGCTCAAGGCTGCAGCCTATAGTTGATATCTCTAACCATTTTTGTTGGCTGAAGCTTATTCTCTACTATATTCCTCAGGAAGTCTTGAAGACCCTCTTCTCTGAATTTCAGCATGTTAGCAAGTTTCTTTGAAACATTAATGTTTCAAAGTCAATTTTGCTGTAAATTCATTGGCTATTCCTTTATTTTCTTGACTATCTTAAATTGAAATAATGACTGTATTTTTCTTCACTCACCCTAGCATACCATACGATTAGAAGTTTGGAACTGATGTTTTAATTTTTGGAGGGAGGTATTAATAACCCTTCTGATATTTATATCAGTAGTCTCTCTAAAGTAATTAAATAGGATTCCATTGCACTCAAGAGATTTTTAAAACATTTAAATTTCTAAATTTCCTTTAAGTATATTAAAATGTACCTTAATAATATTCTT